>NW_013666150.1:86045-87317 GCF_000517525.1 Limulus polyphemus
TGATGACTAGCTGCCTTCCCTCTAGTCTTACACTGCTAAATTAGGAATGGCTAGCGCAGATAGCCCTCGTGTATCTTTGCACAAAATTCAAAAACAAACAAACTTTAAGTTTAAAAAATTGCACTCTCAGAAAAGCCATTTTTTCATTCTAAGCCTACGTTATGGAAGTTTATAAAAGAAGATATGAGGAGAAAAACTCAACTGTTATTTTTTAACTTGATAAGAACAGCACTCTGTTTCACTATCTTTCTGTGAAGTTAGACGTTTCTAAAATCATCCATCTTTTTTTTTTATAGATACCAATGTAATACCGACTATAAAAAATAGTAGCAACATTTTATTTTTAAAGATATCAGCAATATGTGAAGGGTTTTTCTATAGATTTTTTTGTTTTCGTAAGTCCCTTAACTACAGTTTAATATATATCTGCCAATGTCAATGTAATACATTATTTAAAATTAAGAAAGTTTTATTGTTAAAAAAATCAATATAACACGATCTATTACTCCAGAAAACATAACTGTTTTTATTCAAGCCAACGTTTCGCCATTACGATTTCAACGGAGTAAACAAAACACTTGGTAACTGATTTTAGGCATACACAAAAGTTTTCAAAATATTTCGAGTCTGCGTAGCAAGGTGAACTTCACGCGAGAGCATATAAAACATCATTTTTGTAAAATTATGTCGTTGTGCAGAAAACCAAGAAAACCAAGGGATGAGACATTAAGTTAAGAAATGCAAACAGACAGTATTATACTATTTATAACAACTGCGAAAATTTCGTTTCAAAAATGGGGGGGGCATTCCGTGAAACTAGGATAAAGGGGATGTTTTCTAAACAAAAACAAAGGGTTTTTCTGTGTTATTTTGTTTCTTTTTATACTATATTAATTCAGAACATTCGATGAATAGCAGTTATATCAACATTTACAATTTTTAAAACTTTCGAAGACCTAGTTGACACTTTCAACTGAACCAGTATAACATATTACACTTTGCGTAATATTTAGGTATCAATACAATTTATGAAACATTAATCGCACTTACGTCACACACAGAGAGATATCATTTAAGATTTACATGGACATAATTTATCTAACTTCACCATTATTTCAAAACTACACATTTAACTTGCTAGACGGATAATTCTTGCTTCTCCTTCTTTAGCTGCCAGTAACAATCTACCTGGGCCCGGCATGGCCAGGTGGTTAAGACACTCGACTCGCAATCTGAGGGTCGCGGGTTCGAATCCCCGTCACACCAACCATG
>NW_013666150.1:88317-89077 GCF_000517525.1 Limulus polyphemus
GTCAACAGTGCATGGTTTCTTTAGTAAAAAAAAATAGTTGTTTCAATTTCACTGAAAGTGAATGTTCACAACATAAAAAAAGTGGTAAATATATAAACTAACGGTCAGTTTAATAATTAAGATGATCAGTTTTGAAAAGAATATGGGAATATGTTATACGCATAGTCGTACATTAAGAAGAGTTATTTTAGTTATAAAAACAGTAGCACGTTGCATAGTTCTATTTATATAAGCAAATAAATAGAATGACGGTATTAGTTTTTAGTTCTTAGTATATTTCGTAAGACACTGAGAAACAAGATCCGACATTGAAATACGGTGTTTTAGATCAATGCCAAATAAACAAAGAAGAACTGATTTTTACAGCCTCTGAGTAGATTTATCTTGTGAGAAGAATCTTCTGAGTATCAATCTGTAACATACGGCTTTCTCATCTGGATGAAAAATAAATATATTAAATTACACCCATTACATCGATCTCCATTCAATATTAATCTATAAAACTGTAAGTTTGGAAGAAAAAGATACGTGAAGTCTTTTCTATTTCTGGATTCACTACCTGGTTCCTAGGAACACCGTCCTCATCTATAACCTTGTCAAAAGGTAAACTGTAGTATTCAACTTTATGTGTATGATATTTGGATCGTCTTTTACTTACTATAAGTATTTAAAAGAATAAATATTTCGGTGGAAAAAATCTATTTTAAGGAGGAGGGAAATAAATATTATTTTAATAAGTTTCTATCTTCAAGAGTGTGCC
>NW_013666150.1:90044-91092 GCF_000517525.1 Limulus polyphemus
ATGAAATAAATAAAGATTCATTTTGCACATTTAGTCGTCAAGTGCCAGTCTATCAAACTTTTAGTTCATTTCTACACGAGGGCTATCTGCGCTAGCCGTCCGTAATTTAGCAGTGTAAGACTAGAGGAAAGGCAGCTAGTCATCATCACCCACTGCCAACTCTTGGGCTACTCTTTTACCAACAAATAGTGGGATTTACCGTCACATTATAACACCCTCACGGCTGAAAGGGCGAGCATGTTTGGTGTGACGGGGATTCGAACCCGCGACTGTCAGATTACGAGTTGAGCGCCCTAACCACCTGGCCATGCCGGGCCTTATTTGCGAAAGAAAAACATAATTGAAATATAATAATATATATATATTGATAATTCTTTCGTAATCTGTGTTTAACCAACAGAATCAAAAAATTTTCATAAACGTAGTTTTCAATCTCAAACAAAGGTCTGTTTGTATTAGAGGGAAACCGTATTAAGCTATCTCCTGTATACTCCGCAGGGAATCAAACCCCAGATTTGTAGCATTGTAAGTTTGTAAACTTACCGGGGACAGCAATAGTCTACTGACTGTTATCATTATATTGACAAAGTTCCTGATTTTATTTCTTCACAATAACTATAAATAAAATGAATGAACGTTTTTCCTTAAACGGGATACCATATTAATAAATAAAGTAAAGATTATTGGAACACTTAATAATGAAATGTTTGTTTGTTTGAAGTTATGCACAAAGCTACACAATGGGCTATCTGTGCTCTGCCCACCACGGGTTGTAAGTCCGCAGACATACCGCTGTGCCACTGGGGGGCCTTAATAATGAAATAAATAAAGATTCATTTTGCACAGTTAGTCGTCAAGTGCCAGTCTATCAAACTTTTAGTTCATTTCTAAATACTTCTGTATAACATATCAGATTCGTTTAATAAAAATGTGAATCATCTAAAAAGAAATACCCATAATGCATTTTTATATCACTCGACTCGCAGCTTATCGATTCTAGAAAATTTCATCCCTCCTCAATACCCCCTCCAGAAAAGCACATTGTAAA
>NW_013666150.1:91113-95015 GCF_000517525.1 Limulus polyphemus
TTCATTTCTAAATACTTCTGTATAACATATCAGATTCGTTTAATAAAAAATGTGAATCATCTAAAAAAGAAATACTTAGAAGATCACCCATAATGCATTTTTTATATCACTTGACTCGCAGCTTATCGATTCTAGAAAATTTCATCCCTCATCAATACCCCCTCCAGAAAAGCACATTGTAAAAAGTAATTTGGGCATCATGTAGTAGTGGGCTGCAAATCAAGTGCTTGTTCTTTACTCATCACAAATAACCTATATTTAAAAACGTTTTAGAGTTTCGCGCAAAGCCATACAATTGTCTTAAACAGCTCGTCGGCTGAATAATTTAGAATAATGCATCACTGCTATGTATTTTTCAAATACCTACATACATACAGGTCCACTGTGGTGGGTAGAGGATAGGTTGGGGATAATAGATATAAATCAACTCACTAAAAATATAACTTCCTGCAAAACTGCCACTATCATTACTTATATATATGTGTGTGTGTGTGTATGTATATATATATAGTGTTAAAATTGACACATTTCTGGTGTTATATTTCATAGCAATATCATTAATATTATTATAACTGTTAAATTTAAAGGTTATATTTTCACACTTTTTGTGTCCTGTCGCTTAAGTAACTTGATACGTGTTATGTGTGTTTGTTCTCTGGTTGTGAAGCTTGATTATTGAGTACCGCTGGTGTGGTTGACAGTGGATTGGTTGTCTGACTGATATAATCCATTCTACCACTTTCAGTTATTTAGATTGTATGATAAAACTTGTCACTCCTCATTTATCTTTGTTTATATACTGATGCAAAGTAAGTTTGGATGTAAAAGTATAAGTAGTGTATAAAAATATTGAGTGTGACCAAGTAGCCAGTGCACCAAGCTGCGCATCAGAAGGTCCAAGGTTCGTAACTCGTCTAATCTGTTGATGAAATGGACGGAGGGCAAATTGAGCATTTAATGTACGATTGTAGTTCTTAGATGAAATACTGTATTTCAAGGTCGTCTTGAACGCTATCTCTGGACTTCTTTTCATAAACGGATTTCACCTATGTTTTATACACCTTATAGAAATTGGCAAAGCCGAAGAATGCACGGTCCTCACACAACTAACAAATAAGTAAACATATTTTGTGCCAGCCCTGTACATCCGAAAGCAACCCATTCTAAAGGCCAACCATCCTTTATTTAGCTGAAGTCGACTCCTATCCTACCAAAATTTAAATTTATGTACCCCATTCCTACCATTCTCACTGTTAAGTATAAAAAAAATATTATATATTTCTGTAGATACAACCTAATATCCTATTTGGCCTACCACTAGCAACAGCACACTTTCCTTCAGAACACCATTAATGATATTTCCATCCAAATTATATTTATAATTCAAATTATGATAACCTGCATGCATTATCTTCCATTTATTATAATTAAAACCCATTTGCCATTTATTTGCACAACTCACTAAATGACCTAAATCCTTTTGTAAATCAGCAACATCCTCTTCACAGCTAGCAACACCCAAGAACTTAATATCATCTGCAAATGTAAGTAAGTTATTGACCATTCCTTCATCTATGTCATTGATGTAAATTAAAAGAGCAGAAGGTCCTAAGACTGAGCCCTGAAGTACCCCCACTTGTAACATTAATCCAATTTTACTAAACTCCATTTGTAACAACCCTATGATTTCTTCCATCCAGCCACTCTTCTAACCAATTTGCTAACTTATCCCCCGCACCTATAGAGATAATTTTATTACAAGTCTTTTATGTGGCACCTTATCAAATTCTTTCTGAAAATCCAGACACACCAAATCTACACCATTACCCTCATCTGCATCATTTGGTTTCGATCAGCTTAAGAATAGTTTGGGGTTTACTTTAATAATCTATATTTTATTTGAATTTTTAGAACTAAGTTTTGGTGAGAACCAGTGATAATTACTTAACTATTTCTTGTTTAATTTTTCTATTTAAAGATATTTGTGAATAACATTTGTTTATTGTTTCAAATCTCTTTCGAGACCTAACCATTTTGTTCGTAGTAATATACTGCCTTCCACGACATCATCTGAAATGTGTACGTAGTCAAATTAATTCAGTTTCTATAAGTTGAAATCCTGTTAATTGTTTATGACATCATAATGACAAAGGCAACGCAACAATATACAAAGAACTCAGGATTGTCGTGAATATGTCAAACAGCAAGGGTAAAATGTGTTTGTTTCGGATATTCGCGCAAAGCCACAAAAGGGCTATCTGCGCATAACTGTCTTTAATTTTGAATTGAAACCATCACTAGTTTTTGGGTCACTCCAAGTGAATAGTTGGGTTTTTCTGTTACTCTTATAAGGCACTTGCAGCCTCAAATTGAGAACCACGATTTGTTTTTCGGCATCGGGATGCGAGCCATGGGTCCTCTGATCCACAGACCAGCACACTAACAATCCGACCCGAGTGTTCAGACCATTAAAATTAAATCCATATTTATTTTACCACTTTATTAATACCTTAAGTTTCTTATACCAAGTAAATGTAGATAGAAAATTCTACTATGACCACTCTAAAGAAAACAAAAACAGGAAACTGTTATATTCTATATGTTTATATATTTTCATACATCCAAATAAATAGTAAACAAATATTCAAAGATTTTCACGCGAACAGTGGAAGCACATGCTTCACTCTGTTCTTTGAATATCGTCCATAAATTTCAGAGAACATAAATTTCACCCTCAGCAATTTATAACAGAATACATTGAGAGACGTACAAACTATTTGAAAATTAGTAATAACAAATTTTAAATATAACTTAGCCCCCAATGGCTCAGCGGTGAGTCTGGGGGCTTACAATATTAAAATTTGGGTTTCGATACCCGCGGTGGGCAGAACACGTGTAGCCTATTGTATAGGTTTACACTTAACAATAAACAACTTATAAATTAGAAGAAGGAAACAGAAAGGCAAATAAAGAGGGGTATCCTGGCGGTTTATACCGATATATACAAAATAAAAAGAATGGAAAGAAGTTACAAAGAAACAATTCTGTAAAATAAAGATAATTAAAACGAACTTAGGTTGTTGCTTAGGTTTTTAGTATTCATTTAAGATCAATAATTACTTAGTTGGTTGTTCATGATTTGATGTTCCTGAGGTTAGAAAGTTGAAATTATTTATGGTAAACAATCGTTGTTTAGGATGCGTACATAGATAAATAAGAAACAAAGGTGCCCCAGTAGCACAGCGGAATGTCTGCGGACTTACAACGCTAGAATCTGGGTTTCGATACCCGTGGTGGGTAGAGCATTGGGTAGCTTTGTGCATAACTACAAACAAACAAGAAACAAATGTTTTAATCGTTTTTACTTGAAGACCTCAATTCTTAGTAAGCACATATTTACATTGGAAGCGTATGTTTTGTTTATTTTTCAATGTAAATGTCTTTAAAACCGCCTCAAATGTATTAGAGACGATTAATAAATGAAAATTGTCAGTTAAAATTCTTATAGTTTGAAAAATATGAATCCAGGATAACTTAACTTGATAATTTTAGAATTTGAGTTCTGACAAGAGTAATCTCTTTTTCTCAATAAAAGAGTGGAAATCATACATAAAAACATAATTCAAGCAGGTTTCTCGGCAGGTGCAGTTTTGTTTTCAAAATTCATGCAATAGTTTGTACAAAATGCAAAGGTTAATTAAAAACAATGTTAAGTATAACATGTAAGTTAATATATAAAATTCAATCCAACTTTATGCATAAAGCTGTCAAAAACGTTTATAGGTCAATATAATTTTTCTTTCAGTAAGATAGATGTTACAGATAACTTAGATATTTTGTTTTTGTTTGTTTTTGAATTTCGCGCAAAGCTACACGAGGGCTATCTACGCTAGCCGTCCCTA
>NW_013666150.1:95974-102996 GCF_000517525.1 Limulus polyphemus
ATTGCGAGTCGAGCGTCTTAACCATCTGGCCAACTTAGATATATAAGATACCAGAAATGAAGTAGGTATCTTATGTTTATTTTGAGGTGCACGGATTAGCTGAATAATACATTTTCTTGGATATTTAGCTCAATAGATATTGCGCAAGTAAGTGTTTTATGTTAATTTAGTTTAATATTTGTAATATTCCAGCAAATTATTATTTTTAAAACAACGAAGATGTTTTCATTGTTGTTGTTTAAGCGTAAAGCTACATTACAGCTATCTGCGTTTTATCCACTGTGAAGATCGAACTCCAAACCTTAACGCTATGAGCCGTCAAGTTTACCTTTGAGCCACCAGGGTGCGACAGTAATCATAGTATTGTAATAGTTCGGTTGAGCCGTGCGCTGCCAAGTTAGTTGGATGAGGGAGCTACAACATTACTAGTAATTATTTTTACATATTAAGCCTACTTGACTTTTATTGGCCGAAATGATTCAACAGTAACAATAATTCAGTAGTAACGCTTTCTTTCTTTGCATTTTATTTCCAAGATGTTCAGTTTAATCTATTTTGTGCATTCAGAGAATTAAAATCAGCTTACCTAATTAAGGTTGAATTTAAAAGGTTTTAAACTTCACTTACAACTTCTAAAATAAAGAAATATCAGAAAGTAAAAGTTCAAGAAAGGTAATTAGAGTTTCAATTAGAAACCGTTCATGTTTTTTTCAGTGCATGTTAAGAATTTAGCTTATTCGTAGTTAACTTATTCAAAAAAGGTTTGTTAAATTTGCCGCATTGCTGTAAATTAATCTTGCCTGTCTTTTTGTATGAGTAAACTAATCGTTGTTTTTTTTTCTTTGTATAGTAATTAAAATCAACACCACACAGAACTTTCGTAATTTATTACTGGGGTATTAATGAAATTACCTCACCATGATATCACACAAATAGTTTTCACATATCTTGTTAACATCAGGCAAATATTGAGCCTCAATACAAATGTAGTAAAGTAAAATATTAACATAAATAGTGAGATTTTAAAAAAGCATATTTTTTCCCCATAAAAATAGCTTTAGTTTCAAAAACCAGTGCTTTCTTCAACCTTTCGTCTTAGAATGTTTTTAAACGTAAACTGTGACGTTCTGATACTTCTGTGACCGATAAAATATGCTATTTAATAATTTTTTTAAAATGTTAAGGAGTAGTTGAAAATATGAAAAAAAATTATTGATAGTCTTTGAAATATGTTTATATTTCACCATATGTGAAAGTATAATTATTTTTAGATACTGGAATTAAAAGTCATGTTTTAGTTGTAACAAAAAAAAGAAGATTAATTTATGTTTAGTTTAAACAGAATTAATCTTCTTTTTTGTTACAACTAAAACATAGTTTGTAATTAAAGTATCAATATTAGAAACTTTTCTTAAACTTTATGTTTAGTTTAAACAGGAGTTTAAGAAAAGTTTCTAATATTGATACTTTAATTACAAACTATCTACTCATCTAAATACGTTTATATAAATAATATATTTTCAGTTTTGAGTACTTCAGCTGTATTTAAAGAATTAAAACTTTATAAGTTCGTATTTTATGTCAATGTTTATACCAAATCATGACATACTTTTAAGAAATTGTCAATATTTATGGCGGTTTAATTTTTAAAGACAATGCTCAACTTTTAATCAAAGTATTGGATCACTTGTTCGTTTTTCGGATTTCATGCAAAGATACGCGAGAAATATTTACGTTAACTGTTCTTAATTTTGAAGAGAGAGCCGATGCCAGTTTCTGAGTTATTCTTGTCAATGTTCTCAAATTATCAGTTACTACGGTTCTTACTTTTAACTGGGTATAATCTAAAGATGATTTTGTAATTTGTATATCATCAAGTGTTTTATTATTATGCTTAAATCTCAAATTCTGTTCTAGCACTGCATCTTCAAGCATACAAATAGAGCATATATAACTAGATGATTCGAATCAATCCAGTTTATGTAGTCATTACAGTCACCACTGCGCTATTGTAAGCACTCTATAAACTATAATTTTGAGCATATACTACATCAAAAAATAGTCCAGGTGGGTCAGCGATAAGTCTATGGACATAAAACCCTAAAATCCGAGGCTCGATTCCATGAAGTGAACAGAGCGCAGGTAGTCCGTTGTGTAACTGTGCACTGAAGTTTCAAGATATAATAAAAAAAAACATTTTACTTTAATTAATTCTTCCTAATACATTAAGTGAAGCCAGAACTATGCATAGATGAATAACTTTTTCTTTTAGCAGCTATTTTAGAAGAAAGATAGTAAAATATACTTCACAATATCATGTAGTTATTTGTAGTAACATTGATAATATACTCAAAGGAAAAAAACGCAGACTTTTTTTTGGGAGTTTTAGATTTGTGTAACAATACTAGAAAAGGTTATGGTAAAAAACATGAAGCTAAAACACATCCGTTTAAAAAGTTTTGACTACTAAAATTTGAAATATTAAAATATGGAGAGTTTTGGCTTGACAGATATGAAAGGTTCTTTTATTTTGCACTAAGACTATATCACAATTAATTAATTTGATATTGTTCGTTTTTAATTTGTTGATATATTCACTTATTATTTACAAAACTCTTAATATTTATTTCAATTAAGTTTGTTTGTTTGTTTTGTAATTAAACACAAAGCTACACAATGGGCTATCTGTGCTCTGCCCACCACGAGTATCGAAACCCGATTTCTAGCAGTAGACATACCGCTGTGCTACTCGAGGGCATCACATGTCGAGTATAATGGTGACTGTATATCACTCATGCCGCTGTGCCACTGGGGGGCATTTTCAATTAAGAAAAGTGTCCTAATCGTTTTACTGACTTATAACGTCCTGAACAAAACACCTTCCGAGTGAGAAAATAATCATGTTTTCATACAGGTTAAATACTCTAACAGTAATTCAAGTAGCAAAGCATCCTATATCCCAAACTATACATAACAGCATGTATGGGTGTTATATAACATAAACTTCCAATTTTTAACCACTCCTGTTCAAATGTTTTATTTGACATTTTCTTCCAACTATATTTTCACTAGTCGAATAAAACATTGAGATTAATTAACGTACTTGGCATTTCCCATCGTTCCAAACAGCTTACCATCACCTGTTATACGTTATAAAAGTGATAAAATGTTTTAATAATATATACGGTTATATACGTGCATTCATATTTGAGCACTAACAATACAGTTTATCTTGTGCACCTTTTCGCAAAGAATAACATTCTATGGCAATCAAATATTAATCTTTATTTCAACCAGTTCTTTTGAACTTTTTGATAAAATGTTATGAAAATATGTCCATATTTTATACCTCATCAATAATAAAAGTACATTTTATTAACTGTAACAAAATAACTTGATTTGAAAGTCCGTTGAATATAGTGGAATACATACGTATTTCACTTTGCCCTTTAAAATTGTAGGCTCTCAAGAAAGATTTAAATATTCGAATTTGTTTTCGCTGAAGTACAGAACTAGAGTTTGCGTGATTGAAATGTCTAGAAGGGTGAAACGTTTACATTCTATATACAACAATGATTGTCGAGAATATATAGACTATGAGGTATCTGTGCAAGCCTGTTGTCAAGGTAATAAAGTTGCTATATAAAAAGGAAAAGTAAACACCAATTCTAACGTGTTGGTTAATGTAATGTTGTAGGCTCACAGATAGAAGACACGTGGGCGTGTAGATGAGAAGCCAAAGGGTAGTTAACTATAATGGGCTAATTGAAAGGAATGCAAATTAAAAGATCTACAGAATTGTACGGTTTTTATCAGGGACGTTAGACCTATTGTTTTTCAATTTTCACCAGCTTTCGGCGTTCATAAATCATTTATATTACGTTTTTAGCAATATTTATACAGTTGGTCACGGATTTGCGATTTTATATCACGATAGGTTTCAGGTACATAGTCGCAGAAGTCACGATCATTTTGAACCTTTTAGACTTTTGACAAAATATCCATGTTGTCAGAGTGTTTTTGACTCTTGTAAAATGTAACACCTAAACCCCTTTGAAGGAATAATGACTTTAATAGGTACATAAATTTCCTTTATCAGGATGGAGGAGGAGGATTTTTACAGATTTTAACCTTTAACCTTTAAAGGTATCATACTGAAGACTAAAAGATGTTGCAAATTGAAAATCAATAGACCTAATGTAAGTTTTATGTTCTATTTCACAGTCTAAAACTTTCCTTCCTGTTATTTCTTATTGTTTATCAACACATATATATAATTATTTATTTAGGAAGACAATAGGAATATGTCATATTATCATTCACTATCTGAAGCATATGATTCCCAACTAGTCTTGTATGCCTAGCAAGCTTTGAATTATACTTGATGCTTTCTTTTGCTTCTTGTAAACATTTCTCGAAGTCTAAGTTAAGGTCAGCCAACACTATTATTTTTTATTCTAAAATAACGTTGGGCCTTTTTTAGAGAATTTTTAGGTGTTTTTAGATTCAAAGAGGTAAATGGTATAAAGGCAGTCGTGAAACCTGGACCGACTTTTAAACTGGAGAAACATATCGGTTCACAATGGAAAAGATATTTGTACATCCAAGAATATTGTCATCAGATAAATGGTTAAAATCGCATTAAAACCAAAAAGTTTGCCAAAGAAAAATAAGCTACAAAAACCACTACTTTCTGAGTTTGCTTTGCGATTATTTCTTGTTCACTAGTAAGTAAATATCTTTAGCATTGAATAAGAATGAATAAATAATCACAAGTTAAATGACATTTTTAGAGTTGCATATTTATCAAAATGTGACTATTAGAAATATGTTCTAAAACTGATGTGAATCTTTGCTATAAAGCCATTAATTAATTATCATATTAATAACGCATAAATGTAACTAAAATTATTTATGTATATGAATTGAGCAAGAAATAAGGCCATTAGAGGTTCCTTGAAGCAAAAGAAATAACGGATTTTGAGAATTCTATGATATTCATTCTCGCTTGGAATTATCCTCCAACTTTTATTTGATTGACTAAGCTTGTTTATTTCACGTATCCAAAACGAGTGTTTTAGTAATTGAAGTCGTTTAGCATCATCTCTAATGAAAGAATGGATACTTTGTCATTTTTAGAACTATAAAAGGCGCTGTTTGCTAGACCAATCCATTACCATTGGAAGTAATTTTGGAGTGGTTAGCTTAATGCCACATTGCCATTTCTAGAGAGCTGGGGGCATGCCCCCCAGAAAATGTTTGAAAATTTGATGCTATGAGATTGAATCTTGAGCCATCTTAACTACAAATACTATATACACACAACGTAATGTATTCAGTTTAAAAAAGCAAGTTTTAATACATAAGTTGTAAGCTATACATGCCATGAAAAAGTGGTCAGACCATGGCCTGACTGGCCTTACCCTGCAATCAGAAAAGGTCTCATGGATTATAAATTAATAAGAAAACCCAATAATGCAGAAAAAAGTCAATATTTGTTTTTTATCTGGATTGCGAAGAGTTTTGTCCTAGAACTGGTGCGCGATTTTCAACAATTGATCCTCAAATTATTGACTTACTTTTCTACTGTGAACTACCGGTGGGACCCACATATAGAGTAGCTTTACGTTTTTTGTCTATTACAATACTCATTTTAGAGAAACAACAAAACATAATGCGTGAAATCACTCAATTACTATGTAAAATACATAGAAGAATTCAGCAGTAACTAGTGGAATTAATTGCAACACTGATCATATTTTCATTTAATTCTGTGCACGACTTATATTTCATTAGAAACCCTGCAACCAACAAAATAATGGCAATACAAGCAATTTGGTGAATAACTATGTGAAATTCATTAGGACCCCATCGATAATTTTAGGGTTAAATTCTCCTGTAATTTTTCAACCAGTATAGTACTTCACGTTTAAGTAGGCATTTACTCCAATAACCTCTTTCATCAAATCTCTTTACCCGCTCGTGTTGTAATGTCCTAAAATCTCCAGTATCTTCTTCGGTCATTTCTTCTAGACTTAATTAGGAGTTATAGCCAATTGTTCATAGTCAGATACGGTTTTGCTGTTTTACATATTTCGAAAGAACAAAATTCCTGACTATGTGTTTAGTAATGACGCTTCGTATTTGCATTTTAATATGAATGTATACTTGGTATTAACAATTAGTGCTTAGCGTGTACTGTTATTGATTGGGGTCCTAATCTCATCTTAAATAAAAACTAAAGAACTGTGTATAACTTGTTTAATTTAAAGATAAAGCTTACCACTAGATTTCTGTAGCAGGATATAATTTACGTTAATGTCTAATTGAGGAACATCTTTCCTTGGACTAACATATTGTCTCAATTCAATACCTGTGATAGAATTGAATAAAAGTGTAGTTCATGTTTGTTCGGTTGGCTAATTTAAGCGCAGAGAAATACATTGTCCTATCTGAACTGTGCCCATCGTAGGGATCAAGCCATGAATTTTAGGATTATAAGCCCTCAAACTTATCATTGAACCATTCGGAGAGGTCAGTTTGGGTTCTGCATTGACTCTCTGCCAAAGGATTAAAGATAATGTTTTATATTAAATTTCCAAAACAAGACTTCCCTACACGCAATATAATCCACCCCTACTTATTTTTCATCTGAAAATTCTCGTCTACAAGCTCTGTATTTGATTTGACTGCACGGAAATGCCTAATGTCAACCAACAGATAGACACTGCATCCATCTTTGTTCAATACTGTATATATACATCCGTGTCAGTGTAATTTACTTGTACCTGATGATGACAAAACCTTGTCGAAACGTTGTACATTTGCTGTTATGTTAAACTTATATTAAAGTTTTTCTTCATTACCCATTCAAGCAGTCTCCAGCCATTATAATATAAAAAGCTTTCAAAAGCTTTTCTGGAATTGATTCCAAATATCATTTTGGAAGAAAGTATTTGTTTGTTTTTGAATTTCGCGCAAAGCTACACGAGGGAAATCTGAGCTAGCCGTCCCTAATTTAG
>NW_013666150.1:103252-106864 GCF_000517525.1 Limulus polyphemus
CCTGGCCATGCCGGGCCGGAAGAAAGTATAAAACGAGGAAACAAATAATGCTCTAACCAGTATGTTGGTGGGTGATAAACGACACAGTTACAAGTTCCTCAAATATATATGTCAAAACATTTCCTTACTTTACATATCGTATTAGATTTTAACACTTGCCCCAGGATCTCACTAGGCAGTTGCATAGGGTCAATAAAGTAAAATGTGAGTAAATATTTTTATTCCTATTGAATGAGTCCCTTTGCTGTATCTATTCAGTAACATTTTCCACTTTAAGCAACCTACAACACCATGATTACCTATAATGTTTTAACTACTATATTTTATTTTTAACTTTATTGCATTCTGCTTATCCATTTGCTTGTATTTTACGATTACTTGATTCATTTTCTTCACACAAAAAATATAACAAGAACAATTTGGCTATTTATGACTATACACAGTTTCAATGTTAGAAAAATTACAAAACACAGAAATATACGAGATAAAATATATGAATATGATGACTGTGGCTTTGAAGTCCCTTGCTTTGGGATTAAAGAAGCCTTACAAATTCTATGTATCAAATCCTACACTGTGGCCCTTTCTTTGCCTTTCTATGTTTTCGGTTAATGCTTATTCAAAGCAGATTTCTTTTTGAACTTATGTAAAGCAAAACAAATGCTCGGTCATTAACCTTATTAAACGACAATGCAATGCTATAGGATAGCGTTATGACTTTGAACTAAAATAGTCTAGTAGTTTATTTGTACTTGTCGTTTAAAGCAAGATTGCACAATAGGCTATCTATGATGTTCCCACTGCATAGATGGAACACTGCACACTAATCTTATAAGCCCGCGGGGGATAACCATTTATTATTAAGTGTGGTGATATTTAATTAATAGTAGAGATAGACAAGGATTCCAAATAATTCACGGGCCGTAAAACCACCCTATCGACATTCCTAAGCAAAAACTAGTCATTCAAAGTGTTGGTTACGATATATTATGCACATATATGCTAATAATACGCTAAAAAGGTCGCTAATATTTCCCGTATAACAATTCGAAATATCTAAAACAGTAATTTTTTTTTGTCTACTACCTACCTACCTACCTGTTCACGTAGGCGGAGCTAGCGCCTAGACGGCTCGCACTGTCACTACAAGATTTATCCAGCTTACTTGACTGATCTGTGAGTATCCACTTTTGATATTCCGATAAATATATACAGATTTCTTTTTATAAATGGTAAATATATCATACACATACATAAATATATATTTAACCCAACAGATGGCGCTACATATCGATAGTTAGACACATGACAGTAAAATATATACTTTACATAGGTATAACATAAAAGTAAGCAAACAAGAGTGTTAAAAAATTATGAATTTTAATATGATATAGGGATCCTCCTACAAAAAGTAATGAAACAAAAATTGAAATCACGACCACAAATTTATAAATTTGAATCCATACTTTGGCCTACCGATAAGTGTACAGCTGTGAGTGTGATTTTAATTCTTGTAAAAGTTATAGCTACCAGGGATATGACTATAAGGAAAGTTTATAGACGCTGTGTCCATTTCATGGACATATAAAAACTGAACAAATAAATATAAAAAAAAAAATTAAAATGTTAACTGAAAGTAGGGATCGTTGGTTATTCTTAGAATTGCTGTAAGGAGTATCCAAAACAAAATAAATGATGTATTGTGATCCGTATAGCTAAATGAAGCAGTCGAAATTTGCCAACCAAAGTAGGAATTGAAAATTGTTTTAAAGTTATCCAACTAGTATCACTTTACTTGTTTGTGTACTTTTTTATTGCAGCATATATTTTGTTTTGGATCATTTTTATAGCAATTATACGAATAACCAACGACCCCTACTTTCCGTTAGAATCTTTTTTTTTCTATTTATTTACTAAACAATGTTTTTTTTTTCCTCTTTATATATTTTAATGCACAAATTGAAGTTAAACTTTCAATAAATTGAATAGTTTTGCATTTGCTAAGTAAAGACAAGTATAATATTGCCAGTAGCCTGAAGGTGCAAGGTAAGATGTTTCGAGTTACAGCAAATCGCACTGTAATTAATTGAGCAGGAAAACTAGGCTATTCTACATATAGTGTAGAGAATAGTGATAGTTGAAAGAGAATGGCACAAATGTCCCACAGTGGGACAGCCGTAAGTCTACAGATTTACGACGCTAAAATCAGGGGTTCGATTTCCTTCGGTGGACACAACAGGTAGCCCAAAGTGACTTTGCTATGAGTAAACACACACACGTTGATATACATTTTGCTTGTAGTACCTAGAATAGAAACGGGAGGTCCGTGTATTCCGTGATTAAGGTGATTTTTCTATAGTTCACAGATAATGAACATTTTTAGAATTTATATTAATCTAGCATTGCTGTTTCCTATTGTCTTCTATGAATTTTAAATGTATAAAATGTGTTGGCGAACGATGAACCCATGGATTTACAGTCCGAATACGCTAACTCTCAGGCCACGCCCAGTTCTGTCATGCTGATGAATTGTTTTATTATAATGTATAAATTTTGTTTACTTTTTTAACCCTAAAATCAGAAATTTTGGGATTTTGTAGAGGGTTATCACAATGTCCGACAAAGATTAAAAGCATTAAAATTGCGTTTTAACGATAATATAGTATTAGAGTTTTCGAACAATACAATCTTTGTCCTCATCTGTTCACCTCTTGAAGAGTTATCTTCATTTGAAACTAGTTCCTTAACTCTTGCTAAGTATTTACTTATTGAAGACCTGTTTCCAGTACTCAACTAATCAATATACACTAGGTGAACGTCCAAAAATCATATTTATTTTGCAAGACTAAAATGCTTGATATTTACATAAAATATAAACGTCATGGATGCAATCACTTTGGGATCCACGTTGAAATTAAAGCGGTTAGAAGAAGGTCGTTCAAAAAAACCAATAGTATCAAATCAAAACAGGGAAATAAGACTGCGAAGCAGAAGTGATGTTGACAATAAGATAGTTTGTTCTTCTATTTGTAACCACTTTCATTGTCTTAGATCACTCAATGATTGATCAGATGTCAACCAATAAAAGTGACAAGAAGGACGTGAGAAGCATTTATTGTTGTTTTTAGTACAAATTGCACAGAATGTCCTAGATGTCTTGAACACGTGGAATACCATTCTTACTGTGCAAATCTAGGTCAAAATGGAATGACCCTGAGCAAAAGTAACCTTGCTTTAGGAAGACTTTTCAACAACACTAAACAACATTAGGGGACCTTCATTGTGTTTCTCGAAACAAGAGTCGACCCCGAACTTATACGAAGTTGGTTTTGTTTGAAGAAGTGGTCCAGTGAATTTCCTCTTGTTCGAAGTTGCCGTCAAAACGTGTCAGCGTCTGATTGCGAACGATTGTTTCATGACTTTGGGGTTAAAATATGTTTGTTTGTTTTTGAATTTCGCGCAAAGCTACACGAGGGCTATCTGCGCTAGCCGTCCCTAATTTAGCAGTGTAAGACTAGAGGGAAGGCAGCTAGTCATCACCACCCACCGCCAACTCTTGGGCTACTCTTTTACCAACGAATAGTGAGATCGACCGTCACATTATAACGCCCC
>NW_013666150.1:106910-108044 GCF_000517525.1 Limulus polyphemus
GTGGTATGCGGATTCGAACCCGCGACCCTCAGATTGTGAGTCGAGCGCCTTATCCACCTGGCCATGCCGGACTAAAATATGTTAAACTTTATCTAAAGATTCGGTCACTGACCGAAAAAATTAACGTTTTCTCAAGTTTAGTATGTCAAAATTAACACAGATCGAATTCAAATATTATTTCGATGTTTGTGCGAATTGTTCTTGTTACTACTGCCTTTCGTGAACTACAATTTGTTTAAATCGCTTTACACAAACATTTGAGCAGCTGTTTCATTTTCTTTCTTTTTTGTTCTTCATTTATTGGATATTTTACGTTTCGCAGTTTGAGCATAATAATTTGTACAAACCCCGAAATAATATTTATTTTAGGTCTATGATACTTTAGGCATGCTTAAATCACAAAATGGTAATTTCTTTCGGTCAGTGGTAATCTTAAGATGTAGAGTAACATATACATGTGTATGTATGTATTGTCGTAATCATATACAGTTGCCCCCCCAGTGGCACAGCGGTATGTCTGCGGACTTACAACGCTAGAATCCGGGTTTCGATACCCGTGGTGGGCAGAGCACAGATAGCCCTTGTGTAGCTTTGTGCATAATTAAAAACAAACAAACATATACAGTTCTTTCTTTCTAAATCATCAACAACATGTGAGGAATGTAGTAATACCGAGTTTCTAAATACTTGTTATCAAGTAAAGATTATTGTACTTCCTAAAAAATGCTGATATTGGTGGACGTTGATCACGTTATTAAAACTGCTGTAAACCTGTTTAATAGAAATATAACAAGTAACATTCTTTGCGTTTTTCTTATATTTAACACGAGTACTTTATTTTTATATGTAATTAGCTTTCGTTAATATCATAATAGTAAACATGTAATCGATTTCTGAAAGCTGGTTAAATATATTTACAGAGGCGGTTTACTGGTATAATACACGTAAGTCCCACACTTGAAAAAATATATTTATTCATACAAGTTCGTACAAGTTTTATATGTAATTAGCTTTCGTTAATATCATAATAGTAAACATGTAATCGATTTCTGAAAGCTGGTTAAATATATTTACAGAGGCGGTTTACTGGTATAATACACGTAAGTCCCACACTTGAAAAAATCTATTTATTCA
>NW_013666150.1:108212-120375 GCF_000517525.1 Limulus polyphemus
AAACATGTAATCGATTTCTGAAAGCTGGTTAAATATATTTACAGAGGCGGTTTACTGGTATAATACACGTAAGTCCCACACTTGAAAAAATCTATTTATTCATACAAGTTCGTACAAGTTTTATGTGTATAAGAAATTTAAGAATGCATCAATAGTTGGTGCGTTCTTGGTAGAACTATTTCAAAGCCATCTTAGCGCCATCTACTGTCTTGATGTTTACTTGATAAAAATTACACTAGTAGCAAGATTACATCCTCAAGAATACTTGCTTATCCCATTGAGTAACTAAGAGTACATTAGTGTCTGATATTAGATGAGCTGACTTCGAATGAGGAAACAAACAGATAGCTTAGAGGGACAGTACTCTGTAACTGTAAAAATTAACTATATATATAGTTGAGAGAACGTTGTTCTGGGTTAGCTCGAGCAACAACACTAGCCTAATGGTAATGTAAAAACGTAGGTGTCATAAGTATTGTTGTCGTATCCAAGGGCGCCAACTTTGGGTGTAGAAGGGTAAAAGTGTCAATCACCCCACCTGGCTCACCATTACTACCAATTAGATTAGAAGAACTTGACAGTAAAGCACCAGTTCAACTATTTCAATGTGCGAGCTGTAATGTTGCAATACAATACAGTGCCAGACTACATATTATTGCATTTTCTCTTTAGAAAAATCCAAGAACTTCTAGGGGTTGCTAAGCACGTGGCTCTCCGTAAGAATTTGCTCCCTCCTCTTCAAATTAAACCTCAAATAGCGTGCATTACTGATTGTGTTTTCTCTCTCTCTCTCTCTTTTTTAGTAAAACTGGAGAACACTGTTTTCCAAACAAAATTAATAGTATAAATTACAAATAAAAGAAAAAGAATTATACATATCACAAGAGACAACGGGATCTCAGGGAAACGATGTTTTATTTCTTAGTTATGTTCTGAAGACTTATTCGATGAATATAATACTCTTTATTTCTTAACCTTTATAACTATAATGATGTTCTGTCCAAGTAGATATATTTTAAAGACAGGTATTAAGTTTTATTGATGAGAGATTTGTTTGTTTGATAACACTTTCCTTATTTTCAGTCGATACCGTAATTGATATATGTGGCTAAATGTGTTTCCATATCGTTAAACTGGTGTGTAGTCGGACATAGTTTTGATTATTCTTTGTGATTATGCGTTACGTGTTTGGCCGATAAGTGACACTGTATAACATAACTTTCATTAAATCATTTTTTTAACTTTAATTGTTTTCGCTCAAAGGTACAAGAGTGACATCTGCGCATAGTTGTCTCTAATTTTAAGCTGATGTCGAGATGGAGGTCAACTATTCAGAAACACTTACTGTCAACTCTTGAGCTATTCTTGTCAGATCGAATAATGATATTTTACCGTTACTCTAAATAACTCACTCATGCCTTTATGTACCAACGGGATGCTAACCACGGACCCTCAGGTTCACAGTCCCTGCTCTTTACCACTAGGCCACGATTGGCCCGCATTGTTTAGCCTGCTAGGCCAACTATTATGACTGATTTGTAACTTTGTAACTTCAAAAAAATAGCCGAAAAAAGCTTGTATTTGGTAGACTTATGATTAATTATTCATTATTATTCGGGGTTTGATATCTGAGTTCAGCACAACACAGATAGCTCGTTGTGTAGCTTTGTACTTAAAAACAAACAAGCAAGTCAGTGTGATGTAAGTTATCGCCGCGACTTCGTAAAAAACGAAATATCAAGCATGCGTACACAACCATAGCACATATTTGTTTAGAATCAAACACTCCAGTTTAGGATAAAATCCCTTTGTCTGACTCATTACTGCACATCAAAAAAAACTTTCGATTTCATCCACTAGCTTATCTACCTGACATCTGGGAAGCACACTAGAGCGTTGTTAATTAGAATCTGAAAGTACGACTTCATCCATGTAATTGAAACGTGATATACATAGAACAAACACAGTGACAATGATTTCCAACAGATTATATCACTTCCAGTCTTCCCAATTTATATACTATACTAAATATAAAACCAACAGCTGGCAGTATTGTACGAAGGTGAAGTAACATAGTGAACTGTCTACCGAAAGCCATGTTGTTGCTAGTGCATCATAATTTGTGATCTGGGAACCCGTTATTGTTGGCATCACGAGAAAATAAATATTAGCAAAATATCTGGCAGAAAAATAAGCTTCTTGCCATGAGTTTGGACAACCTAAGCTACTTCGCATGCCATTCAGAGCACCACTTGGAAAGTATAAACAGACGATTCATACTAAAAGCTATGCTCTTGCTTGTAAACACGATCCACAAATTACCAATACATACTTGCAAGAAGTTTCACGTTACTTCTCAGTAAAACAAATGACGTTGCTCACCTTATATTTTCACATGTGTTCTCAGACAACTCTCAAATGTTTTAGCACACCTACCTATCATTATCAGCTACACCAGCTAAGTATCCTACCTAAAAACATCAGTTATCCTCTCACACGATATCTTAACTAAAATATCTACAGAGATATTCTACCTTATAGCTTAGAAAGTAAAGACTGCTAAGTCATTTTGATTTTCAAATCTCTCAGCCACTCTCTTATATGATTTTATTACCGTTTTAATTGTTGTGACCTAGTGAATTTCAGATGATCTAATTCACAGAATTACCACAGAATTCTACTCTTTAGCTTGGAACAGTCAGAGGATAGCAGTTGTACTTTTTTGTATAATTTTGATTTAACTAATGAGCAGAAATATTCTGGAAGTGCTTATATTACTGTGAGAATGGAGTCACAAAAGGAAATGTTAGTGGGGATCTGCATAACTTCTTTGATGATTGTCTGAGATGTTAACATTGACCTCCTGATCATTACTACAGGGATATCTGTCTGACCACAAGTTAGGATGAGATGCTAATTGGTAGATTGCTCCATGAAATGGTATTTCAACCATTACTTTCTAAACTATCAATTGATGTTTCACAATAGAATGCCTTTAGGACATTTTATGAAAGTCATTTGGTAATATAGTTAGGACAGATGGTGTTAATTGCTATAGTATATATATAACATCGACAGTACATATTACTGGAAAGGATGACAAGAAGTTTAAAAACATTTGCAAGCTGAAAGGGATTTGCAACTCTTATCTTCTGAACTGTTAAGAAGCATGTTCAAAATAAACTCTTCAATAAAAATCTTGGTCGTGAAATCAAAATGTAACTTTATAACTTAGTCTGTGACATTTGGTGCATAAAATTCCAAAAAAGAGCTATTAAAATATACAATGTTGCAGATTATAGCAAAGTTAAGCAAATAATAAAATGCACACAGATAGTTCAAGTTATTGATAGTGAACAAATAAACATAATCTTTATTCACATATTATGAGTAATTTTTTTACTTACTGTTTCGTTTCTGTATTTATAGGCTAGCTTCTGGCTGATGGGGAAAGGAGCAATTTGAAAGAAAACATCTGCGCAGAACAATGATGAAATGAAAAATAATGAAGATGCTACATTTTTAAGTCTTATCAAGGTCCTAATGTGGTATCTCACAATCTTTACATTACCTACGTTGACAATCATTCTCATATACATGTTCAAAGGAGATAAGTGCATAACTCACAACAACTTGAGCAAGGCTATGTATTATCCTTCGAAATTAGTATTAACCCATTCCAGGAGGGCATGACACAAAAACAAGACCAAGCAATTGTAGGTCTTATAAACCATTGGTTGTGGAGTGTAGCATTTGTTTAAGCAAAATGATTAATACAAGTTTACGTCATTTGTATATCCAGATTTACAACATGCTATATGTCGCATTAAAATTACAAAACACAGTCCCCAAATCAATATCATTAATATTTGATTAGTTGAATGTCTCACGCATACAAAACAAAAGCTGTAGCACTCAAAAGTATCTCATAGGGCAGGCACCCGAATTTTCGCTTGAAATAATATATAACCTACAGTTTGAATTTAGTGCTTTTTGTTTGTTTTTCATGTGATTGACGAAACTTATTTCGTGTACACATTGTGCATAAAATATGATAACTGGAGACTAATCCATGTCTTACATGTTGTTGTTTTTATACTTGATCAGATACATGGAAAACAAGAGCAATCAGAGACAATGCATACCCTAGCCCCACCGCATGCGTTTATATTGAATAGTGTCAAATTTCACCCTCGAAAACTCAGAAAATCCTTCACAGATCCAGAATAATCAACGATCCGGATCATTTTTTGCAGTGTGATGAGGAGCCTCAACCTTAATGAGCCCATGAAATTTGGTACAAATGCGATCACGCTTTAGAGAGTTATTAACCCAAAACCACGAAAATACCCTATCTCCCCGTTATAAAACATGCTTCAAGGTGATCCAGAATCTGGATCCTGATTTGGATCTGGACCAAGTTTGTGGAGGACTGTCCAATACTAACTTCCTATTTTGTGTAAAATTTTCGTGTACATCGGTCTATTAGTTTTCGAAATACTCGCGCGGAAACACAGACAGACAGAGAGAGACAGACACACCGACCTGATTGCAATTATAACAGCAGATCTACAGTCTGAATTTTTGATTAGCAAAAATACTGCCTCTGCCTATATTTACCAACTACTGAAGCATTTTTCATTTAAAGATATCATTTCGTTTAGAGAGTGAAGGTAAATAACATATATATCACCAGTGTTTTATTGTTATTTAGCAAAAAGCTACACAATAGGCTATCTTTGCTTGCCCATCACGAGTATCGAAATCTGGCTTGTTACGTTATAAACCTTTAGTTTACCGCTACTAGGGGGCATATCACCTATCATCACAGTAAGTTAGACACAAAATGGATGAAAATAAAATTTTATTATTTTTGTAACTACCTGTTAAGTACTCAATGCCCACAAAATAAGATGTTACCCTAATGCAAGAGTGGTGTATTTTGTTTTAAATATTAAATACAAATTTGATGTGTTCGGAAGAAGTGCAAGGATATTGCGATAGGAATGTTTATTCTAAAATAAACTTTTTGACATATGCCATATTATAATATATTAATTTTTATTGTCGTTAAACGAATACTTTTAGGAAAGAGTAACTCGGTAAGTGACATTTAGTTTTGTACCACAACTTTTGTTTCCACTTTTTTAGTAGATCTGAAAGTGGAGTTTGTTGATTAGTACAGACTAGGCTTAATTAATATTGGTTATTAATATTAGTATTACTACTACAGTATTAGTACTACTGCTACTTAATGTTACTAATTTTAAAAAAATTGCAAAGATCAGAATGTTTAGATTACAATTTCAAAAGTTAAATATGTTTAGCGAATATAATTCAAACTATAAATTTGATAGTTTTATTTTTAAGTTTTATTAACAAACTTAAGAAGGAAACATCTTAAGTTTTCTAGCTTTTTGGTTTTGTGTAAATAAAGTTGCTTCCCTTAAGGAAAATCAAGAACTTGAAATTAAAAGTAATAACTTAAGAATAAGCTTAACAAACCTAAATATGTAATAATTTTAATCCAATTTTTAAAGTCAGCTGTTAGATAATAGAAAGAGAATTTGGTAACTTGTGTAAGCTGTTACAAGTTAATGGATTTATAATAGAAAAGCTTAAAATTTGCTGTTAGATAATCTTATTAATCTGTAGTATATGTGATCATGTAATTTAAGAACAACAAGGGTCTTGTTTGTCTGTCTAGGCTATCCCTTCCAATAAACAACTTTAAAATGACAATAAGACACTCAAAGCCAGCTTTTATCATTCAAATAGTTATTAAGCTTTTCTTAAACTCTCTTAAATTAACTACATTGACCTCATCTTGAGGCATCCAATACCAAAGGCCAATGACCCTATTAGAAAAGTAAAACTGTTTTAAGCTAAAGATGACTCCTATCATACCAAAATTTATATTTGTATCTCCATTCTCACCATTAAATATGAAAATAGATATTATGCATAAGAATTATACATTTTCTTAATAATCTTGAACAACTCAATCAGATCCAATCTAACTTCTTTTTCAAAAGAAAATTTCCGAGATCTTAACCTGTACTTTTTTTACAGACACCTTTTACATCCAAGGTATTATCCTAACAGCCCTCCTTTGAATCCTTCTCAACAATTCAATGTCCTTAAGCCCAAGACTGAACAGGAATCCAAATAAGGCTTAAACAGTGAAGTAATAACCTTTTTAAGAGTTATTTTCAATATTTCTTTAAATTCATTATCCCATTTCACTGAAACTAAATCTTGGCTTCAGATGTAACCATGTTCTAATACTTCCAATTATATCATAGTCTTCAAATTGAGTGTAGGCCCCCAACTCATCTATTATATTCTTAACACTTGTAGCATTGCTATTTACTGTTTTCACTCTCTAATGGTGAATTGTTTCTCAAAGCTATCTCCAACTTATGCTGAAGTAAGCAAGCTCTGCAAATTTACAGTACTATTTTTCTGAGCCTCCCGAAATTCATCATCAAGCCCTCTCCTGGCAATTGCCTCACCATATAAATTTCACCCCTTTTTACCCATGATCTACCTCAACCATACTAAATTGATAGTTTTTATTTTCATTTTTCAATATACCCATCTGTTTTTATTTACATCCCCCCCTCTCTTTCCTGAAGTTGTAAAATTATAAAGTTTATAAAGTAGTTTGCCTGATAATTTGTTTTGTGCTCTTAAAAAAGCCAGGTTTTATTGTAACATTTCAGAGGAACCTAGGTTGCCTTTTATTAGTGGATGTCAACACAAGCCATGGCTAACTAACTCATTGCATGACAGTATCACTGATGAACAGATATTAAATTGCTTAGGTCCTCTGAAGAATAACATGAATTCACAATTATCATATTAATAAAATTATTATACAGTATCTAACACAACTTGTCATTAACTTCTGATCAAAGCAATCTTCCTACACAGATCAGAACTAAACATTAACCCAGAATTAATATAGTTAATTTGGTGCTACTATAGCATGCGGTCTACAAAGATATTTACACTATTGTGTGCTGTCTACACAGATACTATCATCATCACCATTTTGACTTTTGTTTATTTGCAGTTGCTGCCATTTACTATGAATAATGCTTTTCAACTAATAAAGTACAAAATACATTACATAATGTTTTGGGGGCAAATATAATTGGAATGAAACGCATTCCAACAATCAAAACTAACACAATTATAACCTAAATTTAAGGTACTCTTTTGGAACATATAACTTATTAAATTATTATTATTTTGTGAAGAAAAATGTGGATAGATATAAATCATTTAGCAAGAAATTATGTTTTAGTGAATCATTAAAATGGTGATGATGATGATAGTATCTCTGTAGACAGCATGCTATCGTAGCATTGTTAATTTAATACATCTCCTGTTTAAGTGAATGGAAAGTCATAAAACTAAAACTTCTGATGATTGGATTGTATTTATCCATCAGTTGGCTTAGAGCTGGGTGATTAGCAGAATTTATTAATCAGTTAACTGATTTTGATACTCGTGGTGGGCATGGTACAGATAATCCATTGTGTAAATTTGTGCCTGACAGGAAAGAAACATGATAGCAATATTTTATTTACTTGGATAATTGAAATAATAGAAAATAGTAATAATCTGAAACACTAATTTTGATTAGAGATTATTTTATTGAGTCATAACACTAGTTGGTTAAACAGAACAAATAAATCTATTATTCTATAGGTATTTGAAGAACTTGTTATATTCCGCCACAGTTTAATTCTTCGTATTGTTAGCCGACACTAGTAATTCTCCGAAACTAGTCTGGCTCACAGACACACACCCAATGAAAGAACAGACCATTCCAAGCTTTTACTTGTTGTTAAACAAATGTTTAAACAACTCTATTCAAGAATAAACTTGAATTAATCAAAAACAACAATAAAAAGATCACAATGAAAATATTTCAGTTACTGGATAGTTGGAATGATCGTAAACACTAATTTTGATTAGAGATTAATTTATTGAGCCATAACACTAGTTGGTTAAACAAAACAAACTTGAATTAATCAAAAACAACAATGAAAGGATCACAATGAAAATATTTCAGTTACTGGATAGTTCGAGTGATCGTAAACACTAATTTTGATCAGTTGATTATTTTCATTACATTAATCATAATTTCAATTACTGGATAGTTGGAATAATTGGAAACACTAATTTGGATTATTTTACTAGTATTCTGACACTAATTGATTTAATCATAATTCCAATTTCTAAGTAGTTGGAATAATCAAAAACAGTAATAATTGAAAACACAAGTTGAATATTTTCATGACATTAATCAATTTAATCATAATTTTGCAATCAATGCTCATAGTTATCACCCAGTTCTAGTCATGTTTGGAGTAAAATGCAATGATGTAGATTACTGTACTAAGTTTGAACTATACTATAGCAAAATTATTAATTTGATAGAAATAGCACAGAAGAGGTCCATTGAAATAATTAACCTGAAGTATTTATTTAATACTTTCTGGAATCTAGGAGATTTGTTATTGCTAAACAAAGGAGTAACCTTAAATGTTGGAAGTAACATGTAGTTAAAAGCTTCAAAAGCCTCACTGTAAACTTATTCTTTTACAGAAGTGCATATGTTAGTGAGATTATCTTTGGTTAGTGTATGAGAAGGAGTAATTTGTGGGGCTTATCTTGATTCTTTTGAAGCTCTGTAACATAATATGGTCACAAGTGATTACACTTAAAGTGATATTTTTAGTTTGATACCAGTGCTCACTTACTGTAGGTTTTGCCAGTGCTCTGTACTTTGCAGTTAAAATATCAGCTGTTAAAGAAGTCATAATTATGTGTGATTTTAATTTCAGGCATATAAATTTGGAAATGTTAGTCACACCATGAGGGAGACAGGTTTTTAGAAACTATTCAGGATGATTTTCTTCACCAATTGTTCATGGAACCTACTAGGAACAGTGTTATTTTAGATTTATTGTTAACTACTAATACAGAAATGGTTGATAGGATGGAGACTGGGGAACAACTTGGTGCAAGTTATCATTGCTCAATTAGGTTTGATGTTTTACTACATATGGAGATCAAGAATAATGAGATTTTGGTTACAAGTTTAAAAGAAGTAAATTTTGAAGAGATGTGAAAAATTATCTGTTGTGAATTGGGCAACTAAATTAATTGGAGACATTGATCAAATGGAAAATTTTTAAATATTCAAGACAGATATGTACCTTTTAGAAAAAAAAAGGAGGTTGCAAGTAAAAAACCAGGTTGGCTCACAAAGAGTATAGAGGATAAAATTACAAAAAAGCATAATAAGTTTAAGAAGCTTAAATTGACTATTGTGATAGAAGATATAGAGAATTATACAAGATTAAGATAGTTGGTCAAACAGGAAATTAGGAAGTCAAAAGGTTGGCAGAAAATGTAAAAATTAACAGTAAGGATTTCTCTAAATATGTTAATAGCAAAAAAAAATGTTAGGATGGGGCGATAAAGGAAGACTCAAACCTGATGATTATGAGATGGCTGGGTTATTAAATTCTACTTTTTTTTCAGTTTTTTACTAATGAAGATATAAGCAATATTTCTCATCTTTGATGCTAGATGGAAATAAGATTGAACAAGATCATGTCGTATTAAGTCTGAGCTACTTAAGAAACAACTGAGAAGTTTAAAGAATGATAAGGATCCTTACGCAGATAATATATCCCCAAGGAGGCTAAGTATTGAATATGTGAACCACTTGCTACTATTTTTGTTAGTCCTTGAATAGTGGGAAGATGCCAGAAGATTGGAAGTTGACTAATGTTACTCCTATTTTCAAGGGAGGTGATAAAAATTGTTCCAGTAATTATAGGCCTATTAGTTTTACATCAGTTGTGAGAAAAGTTTAGGAAAGTCTGATAAAATATGCTTTGCAAAGTTATTTAACAAAGTTTTGAATTCTATTGGATAGTCGTCATAGTTTCAGTAAGGGAAAATCTTGTCTTACTTATCTTCTGACAATCTTTGAAGAGGTTCTCCTTATGTAGATGAGGTTAAGGGTGTAGATTTGGTGTTTGGGGATTTTCAGGAAGAATTTATCAAGGTACCACATAAAAGTCTTGTTTAAAATTATCTTTTTAGATGTGGGTGGGGATAAGTTGGCATTTTTTGGTAGAATAGTGGCTTGATGGAAGAAAGCGTAGTGTTGTTATAAATGAAGTTCAGTCAAGCTAGATTAATGTCACAAGTGAGATACCTCAGGGCTCAGTGTTAGGACCTTTGCTTTTTTTATTTACATCAATCATATAGATGAAAGAATGGTCAGTATATTACTTACATTTACTGAGGATATTAAGGTGTGAAGTGTTGCTGTCTGTGAGGAGGATACTGCTGCTTTAGAAAAGGATTTTGATCATTTGGTCAGTCTGACAAATAACTGGCAAGTGGCTTTTAATTATAACAAGAACAAACTAATGCATGTGGATTATCACAATTTAAACTATATATATATATCATTTTAATGGAAACAACTTTAGCAGTATTGTAGAAGAAAAGGATTTTAGTGTTGTGTCTGATCAGTTTCTTAAGCCATCCAAGCAGTGTGCTGTTGCTAATGGAAGAGCAAATAGGATTTTAGGTTGTATCTACAGAAATATTGAATACAAGTCTAAAGAGGTTATAATTTCATTGGCTAGATTGCTTATTAGACCACATGTGGAGTATTATATTTCAGTGGGATTCTTGCTTTAAGAAAGACATTGAATTGTTGGAAAGGACTTGCAGGAAGGCTACTAGAATAATATGTGAGATGGAAAGCTTGTCATAATAGTGCATGTTAAGATTTGTGAAATTGTATTCTCTTTAAAAAAGTTAAAGGGAATATGATTGAGGGGTTTACTATTGTTAAGGGAATTGATGGTTTCAATGCATCATTTTTTTTTTTTTACTTAATGGTGAGAATAGTAGGACTAGAGGACATATATTTTGGCAGGGTTGGTATCAGGGTAATTGACATTTTAAATGGGCTGCCTTCAGGTGTGGTGGAAGCAGTAAATTTAAGGGATGGCTTGATAAATATTCAAATGGTAATTGTTAGCTTTGAGGTGATTTTTTTTTCTTCTTTATTTGGGTTTAGTGGATGAGGCAGCCTAGATGGATCAAATGTTATGTTAATTCAGAATAATCTTCCTTTCCTTACTTGTTCAGCATAATGAGCTTAAGTAGAATATTTCTAAAATTACTTTTTGAGGCATTACATTTACATGTATATTGCTTTATACTGAAAGGTAATTCTATTAAATTTCATTAACAGTTCACATGTAAAAGAAACTTGCATTTTTTTCCAACTGTTCTCTTGTTTCAGAATTGTGAAGAAAAGGAATCATCATTTCGGGCCCTTTCTACATGTAGTTATCTGAAGAAATTCATATGGTTTATGGTACTTTGCTTTTAATCTCAGTGGATGATGACATCAGCAACAAAAAGAGCATGGAAACTACGTGAGTTTGTATTTTTGTTTAATATAAAATCGCATAGGGTAATGCTTAATTAATTCTTGTCTATACCTGCAAACTACATTTAATTTTACTACTTGTACTATCCCCTGATCACAAGTTAAAGGTGGTAGAGTGCTTAAAGATATGCCTTACTGAGCTCCTGGGAGTTGTGTATTCTTTAGTAGTATGTATTAATATAAAATAATTTATTTGTTGTCAAGAAAATTACTTCTTTTGTAATTTATTATATTCTTTTAGTCTACTTAAGTTAGCTTGTTTGGGATTGTGTTATTTTTATGATGTATTACCTAACAATACTTTGTGTTATTAAATCTAAAGTGCAAGTTCTTAGTTAGTTGTATTATTATTACTTTCTGGATTTTAGTTTTGTTTTAGGACAATTTCTGTTATTTAGATTATGACTTCTTTTTTCTTAAGTTAGGACTACACTAAACTTAAAATCTAAGCTTAATGATACCTCTTTGACATTTATACTTTTAGGCTATAGGAGTTTAGGTCTCACTTGAAATGCGTGTATATTTTTGGTATGCTCGTCTAAGAAAAGATATTGTCTTATTGGAAAGGGTTAAAAAAAAAAGTCTACTACAATATAAGCTGATTCTGTAGATAAAAGAGTTATGGGAATAGATTAAGATCTCTTGTTTTCTCATGAG
>NW_013666150.1:121241-126040 GCF_000517525.1 Limulus polyphemus
GTTTACTTTTGGGATCCTTACCTACAAAAAGACAAAAATTGTTAGAAAGGGTTCAAAGAAGTTACTAGGATGGAAAGGTTGTCATATGAGAACAAATTAAGATTTCTGAAATTGCTTTCTCTTGAAAAAAAAAGAAGAGTTACAGGAAATCTGATTGAGCTGTATCAGATTGTTATGGTAACTGACAGTGCTCGTCTAAGAAAAGATATTGTCTTATTGGAAAGGGTTAAAAAAAAAGTATACTACAATATAAGCCGATTCTGTAGATAAAAGAGTTATGGGGATAGATCTCTTGTTTTCTCATGATAAAAGAAAGGAAAATGGGGATCTTATTGAAGTTCACAAGATTAAGATTATCCATGAAATCAATAGGATAAAGGCAACTGATTTCTTTGTGCTGGATTTTGAAGATGAAAGGATAAGAGAGCACAAGTTAAAGATATGGAAAAAAAATATGCTAAGCTAAAGTTAAGATACTTTTATTTTCTAACAGGATGATTGGTTTGTGGAATGAGGATTGTCATCAGCAAGAGTGTAAGTTTGGCACTTTCCATGAGTATAAAAATAGAACTGATTATTTCTGAAAAATAAAGGGTGAATGTAAGATAAAGGAAGGGGATGTGCAGGGACATCTTGGAAGGACTAAATGGTCCGTTATTGTCCTTATGCTATGTTTTGCTAAGGAAGACTGTTCAAACTTAATACAAGTACTTTAAGTATTTCAAACAGATTTGAACCCCTGGTTGCTGGTGGAGATGGAAAAAGAGTGTTTGTAATACTGCAAGAGATTGATTAGTTCTAATGAAAGATTTGTTTGTGATAAAAATGCACAGGAAATCAAGGACTAGAAATTATTTCCAGTTACTAAATTAATATTAACTTTTGGTCAGAGAAAACCATCTACTTAGATTAAAAATAAAATCAACCCACTAATGTGCATAGCTAATTAAATACATTCTTACATATAAAGATTAAAATGCTTTGTTTTATCATCAGTTGGTTACTCTCACATTTAATAATGTTTTTGGTGATAAACCGAATAATATCTTGCAAGATTTGGTCATTTTAGGAAATTTAGGTTAGTCCTAAATTGGTATACTAAGTAATCTCAATAAAAAAAAAAACTTATAATAAGAAGAAATTGAAAATAATAAAAATAAATATAACATTTAAGGACAACAACTGAGAGGTTTATTGGAAAATCAAGGCTATCTCATCCACCAAAACTAAACTTTAAAAAACACAGAACTCAAAACCAACATTTATCGTTTAATTATTTGTGAAGTCTTCCCTTAAAATTACTGTATCCTCACATCTGAAGAAAATACATTCCAAAGGTCAACAGGGTTCTGTTAGAAAAATAATATTGTCTTAGTTGAAGATGACTTCTACCTTATCAAAATCTGTATTTGTATCTCCTTATCTTACCATTCTCACTATTATGTAAGAAAAAAATGATGCATTGGCACTGTCAGTTACCATAACAATCTGATACAGCTCAATCAGATTTCCTGTAACTCTTCTTTTTTTTCAAGAGAAAGCAATTTCAGAAATCTTAATTTGTTCTCATATGACAACCTTTCCATCCTAGTAACTTCTTTGAACCCTTTCTAACAATTTTTGTCTTTTTGTAGGTAAGGATCCCAAAACTAAACACAATATCCAAATGAAGCCTAACCAATTGACCTATACAATAAAATGATGAACTCTTTTAGCTTATATCAAGTTTTTCTATAAATACAACTTAAAATCCTATTTGCCCTACCACTAGCAACAGCACTGTCTTAAGAGATTGAACAACTAAAACACCATAATTCTTTTCTTCCACAACACTGTTAAGGTTATTCCCTTCAAAATCATACTTAAAATTTAAATTATTAGAACCCACATGTACTACTTGCATTTACTATAATCAAAAGCCACCTACCAATTATTCATCCAACTTACCAAATAATCTAAATACTTTGTAAAGTAGCAGTATTCCATTGGTCTCTGTACCATGAAGATATCATTTCACTACATTTTCTATATGGATTGGATCTTTGTTTTCCACAAGATGAATCTCTGCCCAATGAATCGTGTTCCTGAAAAGATGGCATGATGTACTTGTCAGCAGTTAGGGCGCCATCAGTTTTGTGTAGATCACTGATGCTGTTGACAGAGATGAAACCACAAATTTGTACTGATTCCCCACATACCTCATTGTAAAATTTTACATTGGTTATGATACTGTTCTTCTCTTTAACAAATAAGCTGTTATTGAATGATCCCAAACAATTCAAAGTTGGATTCATCTCTAAAGAGCACATATATCGAGCTATACTTTTTCCACTTTTTGAGCTCCAATACCTATTTCAGTCTTTTGGTTTTGTTACTCTTGTTAATAGCATTCACACCTGTATTTACAAGGTTGTTAACAGCATTTTTTACGTAGCTATGTATCCATTGAAATCACTTCATCATAATATGTATCTTACTGTTCTTGAGATTGCATTCACACCTGTATTTACAAGGTTGTTAATAAGCATTTTTTACGTAGCTATGTATCCATTGAAATCACTTCATCATAATATGTATCTTACTGTTCTTGAGATTGCATTCACACCTGTATTTACAAGGTTGTTAACAGCATTTTTTATGTAGCTATGTATCCATTGAAATCACTTCATCATAATATGTATCTTACTGTTCTTGAGATTGCATTCACACCTGTATTTGCAAGGTTGTTAATAAGGTCTGTACTTGACTGTCATATCATTCTTTCATACCTAGGGTACCTAATATAATATTTAGTGTTTTTAGACTTCATCCACTTCTGTTATTACAATGCTGGAAGTCTGTTGACATTGGAGAATTTCCTGATGTTTTGAATATTGTAATTAATATGATAATATTCTTAATAAAGAAGTGGTGTAGGGAAAACTCCTGGGAGTTAAAGATGTGTTAGTTTGACTTGTTAGCATGTTGTTGGAATCTGATTTTAAAAATACTTTGGAGGGATTGTATTTAATTTGTGATTTTTAATTTAGTTTTAGAGAAAAAAATTCAAAATCTACTTGTTGGAATTTATTATAGGAACATTTCATTTATGGACTAAGACATCCAGTTTATGTTTGTCTTCACTTTCAGAAAATGTTTGATAATGTGCGTCATAAGAACTCAGTTACTTATTGCACATTGGTACTTTGAGGGGTCATGAAAAAGTTATGAAATGGTTAGAAATTGGTTTTGTGTTCATTGATAATGCAAAGAATGATTATAAATGGTCATTTTTCCAACTTAGGTATCTGTTTTAGGATTTTTGTTGGTTATTATTTCTGTTAAAGATTTCATTAGCTTTATGGAAAGTAATAATTCTAAATTTGCTAATAGTATTAAAATACTGGAAATATTTTATTATTCTATTTGAGAATGTTTCCATTTTCTAAAAAAAACCTCTAACAGTTTAGTGAGTGAGCCAGAATAAGGGAAGATTAGTTTTATATTATAAAGTGTAAAGTTATAAACCTGGGGTATTCAGATTTAAAAAGGGTTTATTTTTTGTGTGAGAAGACTCAGAAGAGCATGATAATATGGTAAAGGATTTAGGTATTATTGTTGATAAAACCTCTGTATCCTCTACCGAGTATTTAGCTTAATTAAAAAAAGAGAAATTTGAGTTTGTGATTCTGAAACTGAATTTAAAAACAAGAAGTTTAAATTATTATTGCCTTGTCTGAGACTGTGGGGAATCCTCATTTGGAGGAAAAGTAATATGTTGGAAAGAGTGTAGAGGTGGGCTGGGCTACTAAAATGATACTTGATTTGTCATTTAAACTATGAAGAGAGACTTGAGAGTGTTGGATAAGTTTTCTCTGGAGCATACGGGGCAGTATACTTTGGACTTATAGTCAGAAGGTTGCGAGTTGGAAGCTTGCTCATGTCATGTTGTTGTCCTTGAGTAAATGATGTGCAGGTGTTAGCTGAGGATTAATTAACCTGCTAGGTACTGGCATCCTGTCCATGAAGAATGTATCACCATTCTCCTCTGCTTGTGCCAGTTAAGTTGGATTCAGCACCGAGAGTCCGAAGAGTCATCTTGGCATGGGAGGGATTTAACTTGACTAACAGAAGAAATAGATAGGACTTGAGTAAGAGGTTCAAAATTGTTAGAAGTTGGAACAGTCCTCCTATGGGTTGACTTTATGAGTATTGGAATAAAAAGGCTGAAATTACTTGAATCTTAGGGGTAATAGATTTAAGCTTTATAAGCCTACAGTAGATACAGGCATGTTTTTTTGGCATAATTATTTTTGGTTAAAGTTATACATTCGTGGAATGATTTACCTGAGATATGTGTTTTATGCAGTTTATTGATTTCTTTTTACAGTGTTAGCTGTATGTATTATAAAGGCTATGTTCCGTTGAAAAAGCTGTATTCACAAAATAAATTTTTATATTTTTGTTTTATAAACTATTTATATGCAAATAGAAAAAGAAAATTTGTTGAACTTCTGTTCTAGTACATCCTTCCAAATGCACATAAAATCAAGTTACATTTTATCTAAAATTTTAAGGAGTTACTAGGAAAACTGCATATAAACCAATGAGATATTTTTCTTACTACCTATAGTACCATTGTTTTGTTTCATCTGACACATCAGAATTGCCCGAATATTTTTAAGCAGTCATTACTTTAGCCTGGTTACTGAGCAACCTATTTGCCAGGGAAAAGTACTTTTTAATTTATGTAGGACAGTATGTTATGTACAGGTATGAGATATTGTACAGGTATTTTGTTTGTTCCTTCTCATGTGTAT
>NW_013666150.1:126582-133870 GCF_000517525.1 Limulus polyphemus
TAAGTTGATTAAAAAGAGAAGTTAGTTATCTTTTTAATAAACTTTTTGAATGGTGCATAAAAGGAGTAATATGACAGAAAATATGTTCAGCGTCTCTATAGTTTCTCATGTTATTTTTAATAACATGAAAAGCCTTTAGATATAGGCATGTTAATTTGATATCTTGTGTTCAACGTTTCAAGTACAGAAAGTTTTATTTTTAACTTTAATTTATTTTTACTCAAGGAATACTTGTCAAGCCTTATTTTAATTGTAAAGATGTGTAATGGTAATTCTTTTGTACACATATTATACCACGTTCCAGTGTAATCAAATGTATTGCTTTGAAAGTGATACCGCAAAATTTCAACTGGTTTGTATTAAATAAAATTGTAGCTTTTAAAATTTAAGTTCTTTCTTTTTCTTCTCTCATTATCGAGTATGTCGCTCGAACTGGCGTAATTTAAGTATTTTGAAAACTACCCTCAGCTCCAGATGAAAAACAAAACAAAAACGTTTATTCGTTTTCCGACATTTCAGTTTTATACCTTCGTCAAGTATTATAGCTGCTGATTACAGATGACCTCGCCATCATCAGTAACCCTAGGTGATGGTGGTGTAAAACATAGCCAGGAAATAAGCTCAACATTTTGTTTTCTTATCTGAAGTTTAAAAACTTGTGTTTATTATAATGCACTGTCTGAAATACTATTGTTAATTTGAAACGTTCTCTTATGCTTTTTTTTTACTTTGTATTTAAAAAATTCTGAAATACTTAAGTGTTACTATTCAGATTTCTTAGTAATAAATTAAAACATTTCTAATTGTTAAGTGCATATTGCAAATATTTTGAAATCTGAAAACGTGAAAAAAGTTTACGAGTGTGATTGAGTTTTAGTTTGATAAATAGGAATACGCCAGTAAAGTATTTATTTTTTCAAATTGGTTTAGCCTCTGTAGCAGAAGTTATATACAGCATTTTAAAACTGGATTCTTCTTGGTCTCTGTAAACATAAGATGGTAATTTACATTTTTGAAGACAAATCTATCTCCTAGTTTCGCGCGTTTTGTCGAACGAACGAAATACTATTAGGTATTTCGATTTGAAAGACAACCGGGGGTGCTCGCCCCAAAAACCGCGTTTTGTCAGTTATCTTTGCGTCGTAGTCTTATGAGGTTTTATAAAGCGCCATCTAGTTTCTCGTGAGTGATGCAAGTAAAATCGTGTGGGCTAGTTGTATCCTCCCTGACAAGCCCAGTTTCAACTTTGAAGCATGACAGCTGTTAGGTGGTTGATGTTGAATTGTCGACGATTCCGTCTGTCGTTGTACTTGAGTATTTGAGGAATCATATAGAGCCGTGTAGTCTTAAGTCTGTCGTAGTTTATCGAATAGCCAACAAAAAATATTTTAACTAATGTTTGAAGCAGAAGTATGATATTTTTTTTTAAAAAGAAATATACTTTTATTTGAGGAGGAGTAAAACGGAATTTTGTGTGTGGATTGTTATGTTCGCTATACTTCACACTGTCTCAACCATGGAATATCGTGTTGAATAGCTAATTTTACAGTTAATGACCTAGGTTGGTGAGGAGAGCCATCGAAAGACTATTTGAGAAACACTCGGTTTCGGTTGTTGAGGCTCACGTGGTAATAAGATAACGTTGTACACTCAATTACGTATTTTACCCCTTGTGCCCAGTGATGCATCGTGTTAAAGGGCCGTCCGCCTTGTTTGGGGTTGAACGAAAACCCAAGCCTCAAGAACAAAAACGATTAATTCAATCAAACTATTCTGTGAGATGGGGTAATGTGTTTTTTGACTTGAATTTTTCATTTTTAAACAGATAATAAGTAGCATGTGTTTATTTTTTCTAATACATTCTTGAACACAACTTGGAAAGCAATCAGATTTGTAAAGGACATCGAGAGTTGAAAGTGTTTCTTTGTTGTTGCTCCAATTTTATGAAGGCTGTATGTCAACAAATGTTATTTTTTTGTTTTTAATTAGTAAGTATAAGCTGTAAATTAATTCAACTTTTTTCTTTATTTTAACGACACGAAAAATATATATTTATAAATATTTACATGTAGGGTAGAAATGATGACTTAGTTCGTATTGATAACATAAAAATGTACGACAAAATTCTGATAGCAAAAAATTTACGTTAACTCTCAAACACGTATGTACAAATGCGTTGTTTTTATGCCGTATGCATATATTCTACTGACTTCGGCTTTGATTGTTTTCATTATATTAGGTTCATAACATGTGGCTGCTTCAGGAAAACATCTGGAACTCTTTTTACTAAATCCCCTATTTTTCTTTAAAAAAATTAAAACACATCAAACCATAAATGATAAATATCTATAATATTTCGAAACGTTCTAATTGATTGAAGCTATCACAACTGTAAAAAAAGAACTTAAAAGAGTCAAAGTCAGAAATATCAATTTCCTGAAAAATAACCATGCATAACTGAATTACATTTCGTAATAACAAATAACACAACCATTTGTAAACAATCTAACAATGAAAGTTTTAAGAAGTATAAAATGTAAATTTCAACAACCAAATCACAGCTCAATAACTCATAATTGCAGTTCTCGGAAAATAAACAATGAGTAACTTAAAGGTAATAACTTTCAAATTTTGATTATTTTATTTTGGCGGCCGTATTTGCATATAAGCACTTACATATTTTCCTGCTGTTAAAACTCGTCTATAAAATATGTACAATTTTAAATTAAAAATATGATAAACACGCCTAACCGTTAAAGTCGCGAACCGTACTGAATGTTTAGTACTACTTTGTTCATCGGAAGTATATAATACTAAATTGTAATACGAATCTATTTTGAGGGTGTTTAAACAAGTGGGAATTGGAAACCTTTCCGGCGTGTAATAAGTACAAAACAAATTTACTTAGCATGTAATATGTTCTTGCATAATTGCTTCACATTTTTTGAAAATCGGTTTCAACAGCCTTCTGTGATCTACGTCACTTTACTTTGCAGTACGTAGCGCTGCTGCAAAAACACGCAATGCACTTTGTGGTAGTGGGTGCATTATAAGAGTGACGGTCAAAACCCACTGTTCGGTAAAACGAATAGCTATAACGTTGATGGTGTGTGTTGCTGACTAGCTGTTTTCCCACTGGCCTGTCAGTTAAAAAAACAAATAAAAAATATCGCACTTTGGGGTAGTGAGTGCGTTATAAGAGTGACGGTCAAATTCCACTAATCCATTAAGATTAGTCTAAGAGTTGGCAGTAGGTGGTATTAACTAGCTGCGTTTTCTGTAATCCATTTGAAAATTGGGAGCGGCTAGTGCAGATATCCCTCGAGGAACTGCGCGAAATTCAACCAATAAATACAAATATCTGCGCAAAAAATCTAAAAAAAACAAACAAACGAAATGAACTAATTTTGCATTACTGTGATATAAGTAAAAAATTTCATTGTTTAATTCCAAAATTATATTATATTCATAAAATTCGAAATCATTTATTTTTTGGCTTTACATGATCAGCTGTTGTTAGGTAAATAACTGATTTTTAATGAATACGTTAAGCACGTCATTAAGTGTATTTATAGTTGTTAAGTTTGAACAGTTCTCTCATTTATTTTCGGCCCTTTGAAAGTCTTGCTTATGAAATGACAGTTTATACGGGTGCTAGCGTGAATGCGTATCATGTTCATAAAATGCTAAAACAATTCTCACGTTAATGTCTGATGTACACAACACTTTCTTACTAATGCGCTCAATCTTTCTAAATATCGAGTTTTTGTTATATAGTTGACTTGGATGTTTTTTAAACGTCATTTAAAGATAAGTGATATTTAAAGAATGGTTGAATGTAGCTACTGTTATTACATTTTTTGTAACATGTTATTTCACAGCACTAAAGCGTGTCTTTAACTTATTTGTAAAAATAAATGCTAAAAATCCAGACTTTTTAGAGACAACACAAACATTTTTGAAAACTGTAGTAAAAATTCTTTACCTTTTCCCCCCCAAGTATTAAAACCATCAGTCGGCAGCCTTATGATGCTAAAATTCGGATTTCGATACCCGTGATGCACAGAGCACATATAGCTCATTGTGTAGCTTTGTGCTTTACAACAAACATACAAACCAAACCGAGTTTTCAAAGAAACAACGTAAAAGCCCCTCAGAGGATCAGCGAAAAGTCCGAGGGCTCTTACCTCTAAAAATTGGGTTTCGATACCATTGCATGGCTTCGTGCATAACAAACAAACGTAAAAAATATTTTAAGTCTAAGATAAATTAATTTTTTAAATACACTCGCAAAGGAAAGGGTAATTCGTATTTTATGACATTGTAGACTTGTACAAAATACAGAATATTTGTGTACTTCGAAACGTGAGGTTTGTTATTTTTCGTATGTAGGACGAGAGCAAGCGGTGATTTTTTTTTATGTGCGGTATTTATTACAGAACATTCAGTTATTTATTTGGTTACACTTCGTTAAATAATTTGCTTGTCTTATTAATCCGCGAGATGTTTTGTTCTACTTTTTTTTAGCGTTATTGTTTCTAAGTTCTTGTAAATGAAAACGCCACGGTAGCTTTTTTTATATTGGGATTTTATTGCATTATATGTTCTAATGACGATTTTGTTGCTTTCTTTGTTCAGTTTTGTTTTGTGTGTTGTTGTTTTTTTTTCTGTAGAGGAATTCGTGGCACACGGGTCCAATGTCAGCTGTTTAGCTCTTGGAAAGAAATCTGGCCGGGTCATTGTCACTGGGGGCGAAGACAAAAAGGTCAATCTATGGGCAGTAGGAAAACCAAATTGTATAATGGTAAAGATAGTCTTATTGTACTGTATTTTTAGGCAAATTATTAATTATACATCTATTTTAATCATTTGGGAAATAAGTTGGAATGTGTTTTGAAGTGAAAAGCGCTTGTTTTCCCTTTAAATAATCAGTTACGATATTAAAGAGTAGGTATTCTCAGTTTTTATTGGTTTAAATGTAATGTGTTACATATTTATTTTATAATATATAATGTATAAAAATAGTTGCCTCTTCTTATTGTTGTTGCATAAATAAAGATCAGAGTTGTGTTGTTTACGTATTCGCCATCTCGTTCATCCACATTTAACAAGTAACTAGTGACTCCCGGCTTATATATGACCAGTAAACCACCACGGCTTTTGTTTCCAACAGTTTTCTCGCGACTTTATCTGTTTATCAGGTTTCTAGGATATAGTTCAACTGTTGTAGTAAGTGTTATTATTATAACAATAGAAATGGAAGGTGAGATGTTTCCAATTTTAAACTTGCTAGTTAACGGCTTACTTTATTTCCTTTTGCGTCTTGAGGATCAAATACGTACATGATTGGAGTATCTGTATAGAACTTAACTCAGCCGTTACTCTGTTGTTTTATCAGCATGTAAGCCCGAGCCATTAGTTTAGATTGTAGTTCCAGTTGTATTTTCATGCATATCTGGACCGAAAAGACAATGGTGCTAGGAGTGTGAAATAGTGTCACTGAACTTACACCCACCCACCCTCTAATAGCACAACGGCGAGTCCGCAGACTTATAACGCTAGAAATCGGGTTTCTATACCCGTGGTGGACAAAGAACAGATATCTAATTGTGTAGCTTTGGGCTTAACTACCAACACTAATCTTATTAGTAACAGGTTAGTTAGATCTTTTAGAAACAATGCATCTCTGCCTTGTCATGAGCACGTTATGCCTAGGGAGTGGAGACATTTGTTGTTCAAAGCCCCTTGATCACATTGGATGGTCTGTCAATGTTATTGTTACGTGAAAGTTAAAGTTATTACGCATAGATCTTACAACATTTTTACAGTATTTGTTTGACGACATTTAAAAATATACGATCGAGAATCGTACTTTAAGCCTTTTTAAAGTCAGATAAGATGAGTTGTAAGATTTCAGGCTAGGTGAATTCGCTACTCACGTGTGTTCTTTAAAGAATGGGACGTCTCGTTTATATGTTCAATTGACTTATGATATTAATACGTAACCTTCTCAGCAGTATTATGTTCCTTCGATGTATTTGGATTTATTAGCTTCTCAATATGCATGACCTAAACTGTTTAATTATGAAGAGATTCATTGATTCATGGGATAGTTCTACTTTTAGTTTAATGTGTTTTATTGTTTTCTTGATAACTTTGTTAGACCGATTATTTCTTTGTAAAATGTGTTTCATATCATACAGATAAAATTATAATATTGCGAGACTGATGAGCTGTGAATTCAGCGAAACTAGTCTGCTGCAAAGGAAATAGCGAATCAAAGAATAAATTAGGTGTCTACGTCATCATTTCATCATGAAATTCACATTTTTATGGGGAAAAAAATTCACAAATAAATAATAAATAACCAATTAGTCCGCTAAATAATAACGGATAATTAATTGGGACGGTATGTGACATGTTATCCAAACACCTAAAGTATTTTAGGTTATTAATGGTGAGTAAAAGATTACACATTTAAATCAAACCAATATCTTCAGATGTTGAAATAATCTTGACTATTTTTTATTTTTTTTACTGTTTTACAGTTCAGTCTGGTTTGTTTGTTGTTTTTTCCCACTGTTAATAGGTCAGAATTTCCAAACTTTATAAACCATTTACAGTTTCTTGAGCACACATGTGAGACACCATTTATTTTTATTTAACGTATATATTGTCTGCGATTATTTTTACCCAAGATCGACTATGCTAGGAGTATTTCACGGACATAAGATTATGGTGAATTAAATATTTTTCTTTTGCGGTAGTACAAAACAACGTGCTTGCTCATTATTTAGTGTTCCACGTGTCTCCAGGACGTCTTATGTTTTGTCAATTCAATTCCTGAAAGGCGTTATGATAGAACAGATATAAAGGCGTATCTACTGTAACTCTAAAGCAACTCAGTATAGACTATTGACTGTTTGTAAACGATTACGAACAGAATTTATTATTGTTTTTATTTTATTTTTGTGATTACTTGTCATTGCCTTGGCTTTACAGACTAACCAATCTTCACCTTGAAGGCCGAAAATATCGATAATGGTGACCATACCCAAATGATCAATCAATACTTTATAATCAAAGGTTTTTGTTCTTTTGTGGTTTATTTTAGAACATTAAATACTCTTAATTAGACTGATATATGGAATTTAGCTGCTTTATTAACCTTTTATTTTAGTTCTGTTTTTGTAGTTAGCTTGCTTTGATCAGAAGTTATTGATAATTGCTATTAGTTGCCTTTCTGTTTAGGTGGTATATACATATATATATATATATATATATATAT
>NW_013666150.1:133906-139482 GCF_000517525.1 Limulus polyphemus
TATATATATACAAAAAAAAACATGGATGAAAAATAAATATGGTTGCGTCAAATTGTTTAATAATCATTGCATAAACATAAGATTACAGAATTCAAAGATTTTTTTTTTTTTTGTCGCCACATACTCTGCCAGAATTCGTTTGCTTTTAGCTTTGGTTGGCAGAAATTTCTCGTCATATGTATAGGTGAAAATATTATTTGATTTGTTAGATAATTTATAAATACTTTTAAAAAGTTAAAAACAGGCTTGTATCTCTTGTCATTTAGTGATCCGGGCGCGGCCTGGTAATTCACGTGTCAGGCTGCGTATCGAAGGGTTTAGAGTTCGATATGTGATGCCTCTGAACACACACTTCACTTTCAACTGTAGGCACGTTTAAAAGTGACAGTCAATTCCGTTATTTGGTTTAAACAGTCGGACAAAGTATCTGCGGCTTGCTGCAATCTTTATGGCGAGTAGCTTAAAATTAGAAACAGATATGCCTAAATCCTAAAGGTCTGTGACCTAGCCGTTTAACCCACGTGCCATAAGGTGCCCTTCAAGCTAAAAATTCCAATTTCAATTCTCCTGACATTTAGTAACTTATAATCACAGCAAAGATTTGCGAATGTAAGTTATTCTGTCTGCTTTCTAAAAGCAAATATATATATATATATACTTTTGTTAGCAAGTTTTTTGTGCCAAAGTTATCGCAGCGAAAACTCCCATTAGAAGATTAAAGTTTTTGCTGAGATAGATATTTTTTGACATATGGTGAATATCTTGCTTTCGAAGAGCACATGACACCTTCAACAAAACGTAATACGCGAAGAGAACAATGAGGCATTATTATAAAACACCTGTTACAGCTTCTCGATAAAAAAAAAAAAAATCTAACTTGTAGTAAATTCAACTATTATGATATAGTTTTTAATAGATATTTCCTCCATCTATTGTTCTGCGTACAAACTAAATATATAGCATTTACGTATATGCGTGCATACATCTTTGGGTCGAATAATGATGTAAAATTAAATTGGAATAAAATATAATAACCGTAACTCTATGACTCTATCTCATTAGCTTATCGTATTTGTTCGCAGTATCTCGCGCAATTTACAACAAACCAAAAATGCTTCGGTGCTTGTTTGTTGTTAAAGGTCTGTTTATTTAAGTTAACGAAGAAATGGCGCGATCCAGAGAATAGTTTAAAGGATGAAAATGTCGTTGGTCATGATTTTCGGCCCCATTCTGCGAAAACGCACTCCACACATTGGCGCTGTAAGATTAACAGTCAGATCTAACTGTCAGACATTTCTAAGTTAGCACAAAAATTCTGAAACACGTTTATTATATGACTTCCACATAGTTAAATAAGTCATACGTGCTTTATACAGATAGAATGCATACTGTTGGTGTGAGTATCTTGTCACATAAATGAGGGGATAAAGGATAATGTTTTCAGGGGGGATGTCTTTAAGGTGTAAAACTGTGTGGTGTGATCAAGTTGTTGCACAACAAGTGTGATTTAGGTCATGAACAGTGGGGAAGCAGTCTTCTTATGATTACTTTGTGTATAGAACGGGTTTCACGTGCGTGAAAATAACATTATGCTGCATATACCAAGTGTTCAGAAGTTAACCAACTAATCTTTAATAAGACTGGGCGCATTCCAACATAAAACGCTGATAAGTCTGGTGGTTTAGTCACTCAATTAACTCAATCTGCGGGTCCCGAGTTCGAATCTCGTCACCGAATATGCTGGCCTTTTTAGCCGTCGGGATGTTATAAGTGACGGTCAGTCCCACTATTCGTTGATAAAGAGTAGCCCAAGAGTTGGCCTTTTGTTTGGTCTATCACTTCAAAATTAGAAACGTTTAGCACATGTAGTCCCCACCACCACCACCGGAGTAGCTTTGCACAAAATCCAGCATTCAGCGTTGGCACGTCCTGTTCCTGAAGTCAACTTTTATTATCATTAACTTCCGGTATTGCTTCACTGTTGGCTAAACACCCCAAGCAGTGTTTAGGTTCACAAAAGCAATACGGCAGCTTAAATGACGAATGTAAAAATTAAATTAAGCCTAATGAAGAAGAGTTGCGTGAAAAGTTGTTACATAACTTTTTGTTTCAACTTTGCGCTTTTAAAGTTATTTTATTTTATTGCATTTATCTTCCAATATTGTGCGAATTTCAATTCTTCTGAAACTTTTTTCACCTGATGTCCATCTTTGAAATGTCGATAAAATCAACAAACCGTGACGTCATGATAGTTCCCGCGCTGATTTGTATCGTTGAATTTTGGAATGCGGCCATTGTATACGAGGTTGTTGGATACCTTTAACAGCCTGTAATAAGATTTTAACGTTGTCGAGTTTAGATCTGATACGTATCAAACTGTAGGAAGCTGTTGGATGCCGTTAACAGGCTGTAACCACCATTTTGAAAAAATATGAATTGGATTATAGTGTTGTAAATTTTAGACCTGGAATGTAAAACATTAGGTTTATTTTAAGTCAATGTTGTTGTTTTTATTTGTATAGTCAGATCAGTTCAAGCAGATTTCATGTCTTTTTTTTTTTCAATGAAACTGGGTATAACTGTGGATGTTGTATTTCCTGGTTAATATAAATTGATCATTAAAGGCAGAGTTGTGTGTCGGTTATTGAACCTAGTTTTCTTAACGTTTTTCTTCAGCCATTCAATTTGAGGAACAGGAGTTGTGGTTATATCTTTATATGAGTTTGAAAGTATGGATTGTATCACATGTCATCAGTTATGATAAGTAGGGAATCTTTTCAAAACTTTTCTCACGAATCGTCAGATTTAATTATTGAAACTTTTGTTTATTTGTTGTTAAGCACAAAGCTCCGCAATGGGTTGTCTGTGCTGTGTTCACTGCGGTTATCGAAAGCAGGTTTTTAACGTAATAAGTCCCCAAACTTATAGCTGAGCCATTAGGGGCTATCTAAGAACATTACAACCATTTCCGTTTTCTAAGACTCGCTGTTAAAAATGAATCTATAATTAATTTTTCTACTTTCATTTGACCTTTTTTTATCAAATTGTATTTTTGTTATTGCGAAATGTTGGATTTACATATTTCAGGTCAAACATGACACTCCTATTAGCTGAACAAAGGGGCCCGGTATGGCCAGGTGGTTAAGGCGCTCGACCCCCCCAATCTGCGAGTCGCGGGTTCGAATCCCGGTCACACCAAACATGCTCGCCCTATCAGCCATAGGGGGGTTATAATGTGACGGTCAATCCAACTATTTGTTGGTAACAGAGTAGCCCAAGAGTTGGCGGTGGGTGGTGATGACTAGCTGCCTTCCCTCTATTCTTATACTGCTAAATTAAGGACGGCTAGCGCAGATAGCCCTCGTGTAGATTTGCGCGAAATCCATAACAAACAAGCTGAACAAAGTTATGTAAATCGTTTTATGTTGTATTTTCAAAAAGAGAGTAACTTTAGTCGAAAGTTTTGTGTATTTTTTTGTTGTTTTTTTTTTCATGTGTAAAGCTCTCATGTGATTGTTTATATAAGTATTACTATATTTAGTAGTAAAAATATTTCTACAACACTTTGGATGACAGATTTTAGTAGAAAGATACTCCGAAATTATCCGATTCTTTGACTTTTACATTTCAATAAGCCTTCTAAATTCCATAGAAAACATGAGTGAGCCATTCTGTACAAAAGTACGTGATTTATTTTCTGTCCAAATATTGTAGCTTAATATTTCTTTAGATATTCTGTATGATTTTAAAAAATCCGAAAAATAAGAGCTTTGGAAAATGTCTTAAACATTTACAGGTAAATATGAAATTTCAGATTATAAACGTAGTAAATGTCATGCTTGTTATTGATTCCGTTTTCATCAGGCCTGGCATTATCTGGTGGTTAGGGCGCTCGACTCGCAATCTACGGGTTCGAATCCCCTTCACCCAACATGTTCGTCCTTCCAGCCTTGTGGGCGTTATAATGTAACGATCAATCCCCCTGGTTGTTGATAAGCAAAGTAGCCCAAGAGTTGGCTGTGGATGGTGTTGAGTAGTTGCCTTCCCTCTAGTCTTTTACTTCTAATATAGGGACGGCTAGCACAGATAGCCCTCATGTAGCTTGGCGTAAAAATCATACGCTGTCGTTAATGTAATGGAGGAAAGAGGTCAGTTTGAACCTGACCCTCCCAGGTCTTCAAGACCTAAATACAGACGAAGAAACCTTAATGTAACACAAAGAAGAAAGCCTTTGTTGCCAACGTAAAAAGACCATCAACACAAATCAACAATCTGCAACACACCCAGGCAGCACGTACGCACACTCAAACTCACGACACGCTCAAACAAAAGAACAATACACAACACATAAAACGCTGTAACACAACAAAATGAAACCATCTGTGAAACAACAGAAGCAGCTAAACTATTTTCTAGGAATTCTTACCACAATACCGAAACCCCCAAAACCAAGGTATCACACTAATAATTAAAATCGCTATCGAACACATTACACCTCTCCTCCCACAGGTCATACAATTATTAGTTATTCCACAAACGCCACACAACACAGCTAACATAACTACACAAACAAATGCACAATCAGCCAACATAAACAGACGTGATCCTAAGAAGGAAATTGGAACAGTAACTAATAGACATCTAAACCAGCTTACCGAAAACCACGAAATAGTTTTCAACAAACAACAACAACAACTCAGGGGGAAGGAAGAGATCTAGTTAGTACCTGACCTTCCCAGATCATCAAGACATGAATCGCGATGACAATCGAAGTGTTAATTTAAGAGCTTGAATTCTACGTAGTTTAATGCTATCACGAGGTTCATGAATTGGATGGCTTCACCTAGCGCCACATTAATATTTGAATGGACGGTCATTAAACGAACTATTTAAAAAATACTATATTAGTACTGTTATTATTTATGATAAAGCGCCGTGTGTTAAATTGTCGTTGTTTGTTTAGATTTAAAGCAATAATCATAAATTATGCGTTCATAAAAAAATAGAGGAGTGTGCGTATGAGCAAAGCTGTTCGTGTTACCCCATTGAGGCAAGACTTACAAGGTGTGCCAGGTTCATGTATGAGCAAAACTGTTCGTGTTACCCCATTGAGGCAAGACTTACAAGGTGTGCCAGGTTCATGTATGAGCAAAACTGTTCTTGTTACCCCATTGAGGCAAGACTTACAAGGTGTACCAGGTTCATGTATGAGCAAAGCTGTTCGTGTTACCCCATTGAGGCAAGACTTACAAGGTGTACCAGGTTCATGTATGAGCAAAACTGTTCGTGTTACCCCATTGAGGCAAGACTTACAAGGTGTACCAGGTTCATGTATGAGAAAAACGTAATTTATCCGTACTTGCTTAACTTAGGTATTAACTTGTATTTTACTTTCATAAGTTAGTCTGTTGAATTAAGTTGGAATGATCCTGTTCTGATCACAGCTTTCTTCGTGAATGTGAAAGTGTATCACTCGACTTTCTTCGTGAATGTGAAAGTGTATCACTCGACTTTCTTCGTGAATGTGAAAGTGTATCACTCGACTTTCTTCGTGAATGTGAAAGTGTATCACTCGA
>NW_013666150.1:140482-151247 GCF_000517525.1 Limulus polyphemus
CTTTCTTCGTCAATGTGAAAGTGTATCATTCGACTTTCTTCTTGATATATATTTATTTTGTAGTAGGTTTGAAAGGGAATGATGGTGTAGATTTTAGTTAAAAGATAGAGCCGTTATTTTAAAACTTTGGTGCACTGTTTGCTTGGATTATTAGAAAGGAAACATTTGGAACTTGGTTTGGAAACTCGACCAATAAGGCGAAAGTGATGTCTGTTGCAAAAACGCTCTTACACGATGACGTAATATTATTTCACGTAGCTTCTTTTCTGTTAACGGTATACGTAATTACTATTTGTGCGTATCGATATCATCATAGTAGTCGATACGATAATATTTGTCTATCTATTTTGTTATTGTTAATTTGTTATGTTACGTTGTATGTAATGTTTTTGATAAAAGAAATGAAGACAACAAGTAGTACTCAGTACTTATCTTCCTTTATTGAATCATTAATGTTTAGCAAAAGTACTTTATTATAAATTCTGATTTTGTGTGTGCGAAATATTTAAAATGTTTACTCAAAGCTTGCCAAATTTCGTGAAGATACATAAATCATATCGTATCGAACGATGTATCGATACAATCGTATCATGGCTTCACGATACGATACGCCACACCTTTAGTAATTACCCTTCACAAGTTATTGTGTGTTCTTCACGTGTACAGCGTGTGCTGTTTTAATGTGCACGTCCATTGTGAATTATAAAGCAGTAGCGTTATTTTTTTTTTTCATTCACTGCAGAGGACCGTCATGTTTTGAAGACACTATTGACTGAATATACTTTCTTAGACATAAACAGTTGGGTAGATTGTTTCACAGTTATCGAATTATATACTAATTACAAGTTATTATTGATAACTGTATAAGCATACGTTCTTACCGTTCTGTCGCGTCATCAACATGTAGATGCTTGGCTTCTCAGAAACCGAAAATAAACATGTCGTTCCTATGGTTACACTACCTGCATTAGGTTGTACTTATATATACTACACACACACACACACACACACATAGTTTGAAATAAATATATATGTACATAATTTTTGTGGCCTTTTTTTTTTACTTCCTCTCCCCCCCCCCCCCCCAACCCCCTTTTGTCCCATGTGACATGGTTTTGGGATTTCGTAAACCGGTTTAGAAAAAAAGCTTCCATTTTCAAAGAACAGGTGGATGCACTAAAGTTCACTTAGTTTGTTTGCACTGGTCAGATAGAAATAAATTTTAGTTGCCCATGCCACCTAAACCAAGTAGTTGCTTTCAAAACACTATAAACGGCATAGTAGGTCTAAACCATTTTGTAATTATGTATTCAAGATATTGTAACAGGGAAATGGCGGGAATTGGACCATCGATCGGGAAAATGCATTTTTTCGTGTAACAGAACATAAAATATGGAATAGCAATTTATAAGAGAAACAGAAAATGAATATTATATAATCACATGAAAGAAGAAAACATTTTAAGGATAAGTTCATCATGAAATTCCAAACATGAAATTTTGCAAAGTACAACTTGGGTTACTGCAGTATTTATTAATGCTGAAGAGGGATTGGTGACCCTGGTCACATCGAGCATTACGGTGAAATTTATCTCACTCAGAAGAGTCGGTTTCACTGTGCTATAAGGTAATGATTGGAAATATTTTCAGTATGGGAACCATGTTGTAATTCATAAGCAGAACGGATGTTAAAGAAGTAATGACCAACCAAACAAATGCAGTTATACGAGTATTAGACCAGATAATAGGGCTTTGATTCAAGTACTTTGAAATAATATTAGAAAGCTTACTCTACGTACAGATTAGTATTGTAAAGTAATAGGTCACAGCGCATGATGACAACAAAAATCACCTCGAGGAAACAAGCTACATAAATGTACGTACGCGTAAGAGTTTACTTTTCTTTTCATGTAAATGTACTTTCATAACTTTCCTCTGCAAAAGTACGTTTATCGGCGTTCGGAATCTGTTGTGATCAAAGTTGATCGGATTGTTTTTATGTAAATTAACTCCCACTAAAAAAAGGTTAACTTCGAGAAGCATGGTGCTGTGATGATGCGGCTAACAAGGTGATTCAGATGTTAAAGGTTAAGGTCACAGTGTAGATGAAATTCATAAATTTTCTTAAAGCTAGTGATGAATAATAAAACGTTCAGTCAATCTAGTCCCTTGGATCAGAGCGTATATGCAAAATGATTGTCTAGTGGGCCTTTTACAACCTTTTTTTGTCATTCTATGTGTCATTTCAATAAATAAAATTGCATTGCGTTTGTTCTTATGCAAAGTAGACTGACTGACATGAATTGTGGCAAAAATGCTTGGGTTTCGATACAGTGGGTGTTTCCAGTATAATAGAATGCTCAGGTTCGCTAAGTAGCCGCGAGGATTTTTTCCACTGGATATCAATGTGACTTATTTTACTGAGCGCATGAAAAGTGAGCGCTTTTTTTTTTGGCAGTTGTCATTCCTATTAGATGTGTCAAAGGGAAGGTATTCTATTCAGTTCAAGTCAAGATAAACCAAACAACAACAAATATATACTCAAACACGTTCCTCTCTTTATGCGTTTTTCCGTTCGTGCTTCTATCTTGAAGCCCCCCAGTGGCACAGCGGTATGTCTGCTGACTTACAACGCTAGAATCCGGGTTTCGATACCCGTGGTGGGCAGAGCACAGATAGCCCAGCACAAATTAACATACATAATATGCAACAGTTTGTATCTGGCATTGAAATGATATCCCAGAGTTCATCTAATTTACTTCAATGAAGCAGAAACAAAACATAAGCATATATGTCTATATAATAGTCAAATGTCTGTCTGTCGTGTTCTGTATCTCCTGAACAATTAATCGTAGAAAAAAATCAAAATGTTTCTTTTCAACAGTACATTGCTGGAATATTATCAGTTTTTTGCAATTCCTAAACTTTCGTATCGATATCAACATCGATCCGCCAGTCTTCTGAGAAAAACTTACTTCGAACATAAACGAAAAAAAAGCGGGGCCCCCTCCATCAACTGATTGAAAAGAAATATTTCAAGATAGATGGTTTCTTTGTAATTAAGCACAAAGCTACACAATCTGCGTTTACATCTCATAGGTAGTATGATATCCCGGGTGTTCGCTGATAAATCGTATATACCACAGATCTTTGTACTATTAAATTTCCGTGAACCCATTTGGGTTTTGATTTCTTATAGATATTTCCCATGTATGCTGAAGCTGTATAGCCTGTCCACACAGATGTTTATTTTCCAATTTGTTTGAAATATTGACCTCCCTATAAAAACTTGTTCGGTCAACGTCCAGCTACACAAGTCTTATGTTTCCGTTCTATTAAATACGATAGATATCTTTTAGAAGCGTCTAGCGTTTCAGGAAAAGTTAAAAGTTTATTTTTGTTGTATCTTGATCGCTTTGACGCTACTTTATTAAGATGGTACGATACTGGTGCTTCGCTTTCCCAGGTTATGACCTTCTTCATTATTAAGGTTGTATTTATTTCTATCAGGAATTAACTTATGCCAATGTAAACATAATACACTGATGTTTATTACGATAATCAAGAACACATAGATTTAGAACTAAGACACTGCCAGTAAGAAATAAAACAACGGGAGATGCGAGAGAAAAGTGAAGGAAGAAAGTAATACACTGCCAGTAAGAAATAAAAGTGAAGGAAGAAAGTAATTTCTCTCTCACATCTTCCGGTATTTATTTCTTACTGGTAGTGTATTACTTTCTTCCTTCACTTCTCTCTCACATCTCCCGGTATTTTTCTTCTTCTTTGAACTTTATCTTTTATATTCCTTTCTCAAACCCAGGCCGTACGGTTCCCTTTCTTTCTGACCTTCATACTTGTTTCTGTAAATCGGCTTATATTGTTTCATAGCGCTTAAACAAAATTATTTTTTTTATGTGAATTTTATTTTGTAGTACAAAGATGGCAAAATATCTAGTTACCGTGTATTTTTAAAAATACGTGGCTTTTTAATAAGTATGTCTCCCCTCCTCGGAGTATGAGTTAGATATTATCCAATTTACCCTTGAACGAAAAAAAAAAGTGCACATTTCGAAATCTCCGGGCCATTGGTTTTCACAACTATAATGAAATATGCTGTACAAAATGGCATTTATTTTAATTCATATGTTTTTCTCCCCCACTGCTTCAATAATTAAAACATCCGGAAGACTTGTGATTTTTACCAAAATGCAGCAAATTATTTGGAACAGAAACTCAAAAAAAAAAAAACGACTCGACAAACCAGAAGTTTGAGAGAGAAAAATCGCTGAAACAAGCCAGACAAAATTCCTGCAGACAATTTGGTCATTTTTCATAAAAGGTTGGAGAAAAAGAAAGGTCAATCAAGACTATGATGGAGTTTCAGCCAATAATAAAACATGAGCTGACATTCTAATTAATCAACCAGATGTAGTTCATAGATGACATGTTAAAAAACAAGAATGTCCGATAATCTTTCTTGTGTGCCTGAAAACCGTGCAAGGGAACAGACTTGTCCTGAAGTTTTGTTCAACAGTAAGGCATTACTGCACCAGTCTTTGAAGTTAGTGATTATAAAAAAATATAGCAAAAATGTTTATAAATAGCTAGACTATTTGATGATACAATCATTTCACCTTACCTAGTTTGAGATTTCAGTTACGATTGAACAATTTAGTGGATTGTTCTAACAAACTAGGGCGAACAAAGAAATTTTGTTTAATGTAAAAGTTTGTATTGAAACTATAGGCTTATCTACCCTGATACTATTAAGTAACTATGTCTTTCCCATTATTTACTATTTACTCATGCCTTGATAATCCAGCTCTAAGTCTAACAGATAATAAGAATACCACAAAATGTAAACACTTTGTTGACTTACGTTTTTTCAGGATTTGTTTAGGTATGATAGCTTAATCAATATTGTCAAATTTTAAAATAAGAAAAAATTAGAAATACACCATCACTGTTTGAAAACAAAGGTGTTAGAACGATCTCATTGTATTTTGTTAGCATTAAAATATAAATAATACTATTACGAATTTCGTTTTGATTTTGATTGCCGTCATAGTTAAATATCGTACGGGCAGAACGTGATAAAACTGGTACTTGAGCTTAACTTGGAAAGCTATCTCTAATTTTGTGATTTCACCAAAATATTTAATTAATATAAATGACTAATTTACGTTTCTAACTTTTTTACCCCTCTGGTAGTTTTTTAAATGGGGGAAGAAATCCCTCCGAATGGGCCACGGTATTTCCTGATTAATGTAATACATCCTTCTTTTTTATTTAATTTTATTTATTTTTTCCTTGGAGTTTATGTTCTAATTTCGAGTTCTGCTTCACAGGTTTACACACTGTTAGTGAATGTTCTAATCAATCAATCTTAATTCTAAATTAACAAGAGTCTAAAGGTACACAGAGTGACCCCATAGTAATCATTCTCTGTCCAAATGTTGATGCGTCACATATATACATACAAGACTAACGAATGTTATTTGCGTGTGTGTATAAACACACACAAAACAGTCATAGTGGAAAATGATTGTATTCTGCTTAGTACAAAGTTTTCTGAATTGGCCATATATGTGTGTAAATAAAGGAAACACTTTCCGAGTTTTTACTTAACAGCTGACGCTTACTGCTCGTGCACGAATACATAACATTAATAAATCCTGTAAAATATGAGCTTCTTGTAGATTTGTCGTTAATAATATGTATGCCCTACCGACCCTAAAAGGATGAGGTATGCAGAAAACTGAGTTGGCCTTGTTTGTACGTTAAAACAACGATTTTACTTGACTTAACCGATGAGCCAATCGCGAAAGTGCTCTAAGATACCAAAGGAAAACGGCTTTGCGTCATAAGTGGGCTGGGTAGTGTAGGCGCCACCTGTTTTTTGTGTGTGTGTTTATGAAGTGCACTTGGTACATACCTGGAAGACTCGTCAGTTTCTGTCACCCACATGTTAGCCAAAACTTGGCAACCTGCCATTAAGAAGGGCGTACCTTGTAACAAGTGCGCTTGAGAGTATGCTGTCTCTATATAGGTAAGAAAACAAGTATCAGTGGGTGTTAATACCAGAGAAGGAGCTGAAAAAGTTGTGACTTGCGGTTTGAGTAATCTCACGTTTGGAATCATTATACTCGAGCTCACTAGAGGTAGCACAGTAATATATTTGTTCGTTTTTACATCGAATATTTCCTTGTATTTATTTATATATATATTGAAAAAATCATATTAAATTCTTACACAAACAGCATTCCTGAATATTACCTCGTTTATTCTTATATTGATGGGAAATTCCTAATTTACAATTCACAGTCCAATACATACTTGGGTATCCTCATATTTCTTGTAATATCAATAGCATTCATTTACTGATGGGCCCGATGATAGCTATTTTGTTGCCCTAGGCAAGTTTTAAATCTGCCTTTCCAACCCCAATTTTACTTTGGTTTGTGCAATATAATCGTATGACTACGAATCACTCAAATTTATTTGTCAGTATAATTTTTCTTTCTTTCATTGAGAAGATACCGCACACCCTCAGCATTTGAATAGTGATTGTTTTATCTTCGGAACGCGACTTTGTTCCACTGGTTCCTGTTGTCTTCTGTAGTAGAGACCAGAATGTCTGAGACCTTTCCCAGCTGATACAGAGGTACACAAAAATCATCGGTTTACCTTCCCATTGCACGCCATTCAGGAACTTTGCTGTTAACTAGGAGACATGATGAAGCAATATATATCCCAACGATGAATTGCGGTATAACAGAGACGCGTACATATTACTTCGAATCAAATTAAAGAACGTCACTCCCTCGATGCAACAGTTAGCTGTATTGTGTGTAAGGTGTTTTACTTGTCCTTTAGTCACTACATATAAAGTAATTATACAGGATTCGAAAATTATGTTGGCATTGGGGCTATTAATTAATTAATTTATTTATTTTAACGTCACTCCAGCATTGTATGTTATATGTATGGTTTCAAGTTGCCATTTACTCACCAAAACAAACCTAATTTGTACGAGATTTGAAAATTATGTATGTATCAATGATGTTACTGGTTTTTTTATTCTTTAAGGGCTGTTGTTCTTGCCCTTCATGTTGGCGTTGTTGTCATGCCCCTTGCCCTGTAACTTTCAAGTTTGCTTACAGTAACTGCGATCGTACTGGCAAAAATCCGAGAAAATGTTCGTTGACACTGACTTCACCATATTCAGTCGCAGCTACTTTATTAGTTATGGGCCCGGGATGGGCAGATGGTTAGGGCGCTTGATTCGCAATATGAGGGTCGCGGGTTCGAATCCCTGCTCCACCAAATATGCTCGCCCATATTCGTTGGTAAAAGAGAAGCCCAAGAGTTGGCGGTGGGTGGTGATGACTAGCTGCCTTCCCTTTAGTCTTTCACTGCGAAATTAGGGACAACTAGCGCTCGTGTAGCTTTGCGCGAAATTCAAAATAAACAAAAAAACATTAGGTGTGGCTAACCAAGTGGCTGTTTTCACCTGGTTTGTATGGATTGCGTCTGCTCTGAATCGCAATCGTTCAAATCAAGTAATATTTGACACTTACAGCAGCAGTCAACACGTAAGAACGAGTCTTGTTGAGCAGCAGTTTAACCGCCCATTCTCGATGTCTTTTCCCAGATAGTACTTATAAATTCTTGCGCCTTAATTGTAGATGACAGAATCAAACATGACCAAATATTCTACAAATTTCATGAAGTTTCTACTTGCGGGTGTCACCACCTTTTCAGAACTTCATTGACGAGAAATATTTTGAATAGTTTAACAACTATTTTAAGGACAGCCTACTAATGCTTCATAACTTGTTTAATCACTCACAAACTTTCTGTATAAGTTGTTTGGTACATTATCAGTCGAGATTCTGATTATTTTCACCATTGAAAGACCTCCAGATGAACTGCTAACTGAAGGTGGTGATGTGTTTCCGTGTTCATGTGTTTTTGCACTGATGCAAAACGATATTAGTCGCAATATGCGATATAGAAACACCAGGAGCGTCATTTCACAAAAATTATAATCCTGACAGTTTCAGACCAATTAATTTGCTTAGTTGTCTAAGTAAACTATTTGAAAGAATTGTAGCGAAAAAGACTTGTATTTTTGTGAAGTCAACAACCTTCTTTCAAACTTACAAATCTTTTCTCATCAAACAGACAGACCATTTAACATGACTCACGGAAGAGGTTTTTAAATCGTTCAATAATAATCCAGCCACTATCAGAGTTTTCCTTGATGTCCAGAAAGCTTTTCATGTTTGGTATGATGACATTAGAGATAGACTGCATTCAATGAACATCGATAATCTGATAATTAGATGGATATCGAACTTCTTAACTGACCGCACTGCAGTTGTTAGAATAACTAATAAAATGTCAAAAACTATAAACATTACAGTGGGAGTTCCGCGAGGATCAGTTTTATACATTCTATTTGTAAGTAACAAACCTTTTCTAGACCTCACATATACATATTTTTTTTCAGTACGCTGATGACATTTCTGTTTGGAGTGTGTCGAGAAATCTGTTGATAGCAGCAGACCGTATTCAAAAATCACTTAATACGATTACTTATTGGGAAGTTGTGCTGAACCCCATTAAAAAATCAAAGTATAATATTCCAAAGAAGCCTAAATAAACATTTAAAAGCATCATAAAAAGTGAAACTAAAATTAGGTAATGTAGAAATTAAATTGTGTTCTAAAGCCAAATTTCTTAGTGTTACATTAGACAAAAAAACTCACGTGGGCAGAACATATGAAGAAAGGACATTAAATCATCAGTAAACGTATTAAATACTCAGACTTATAGCTGGTAAAAATAAAGGATGTAAAGCTAACGCTATCTTAAAAATGTACAAAGTATACATCCGACCCATTATCGAATACGGCTGCCAAGTGTAAATATATCAGACAACACACTTAAGAAACTACAATGGCAAAGAAACTACAATGGCAACAGAATAGAGTATTAAGATTAGTCCTAAGGCTTCCAAGTTACAACCCTGTTAGCTACCTACACAAAGTAAGTAAATTACTATTATTTAAAGACTAAAAAAAGCAGAAACAAGAAACATTAACCTCTCCCATACACACCTTTACATGTGCACGACACAGAACAGTATCTCCATATAATATGTATCGCAGCCAAACATAGAACAACAGGCAAAGACCAAAAGTTTTGTTTGTGTTAATATAAGTAATCCCATGTGTTTGTCTTACAGCTTGGGCACAGGACAGGTAGACTACTCGGCGCCTATCCTATGAAATTGTGTTTTCTTGGGGTACTCCCGTTTCCCCCACAACAAATTCTACGACATTGAATTTATAGATCCCCGCCAGCCTGTGGCCCTGATTGTGAGCCGTTAATCTTTGTCAGCCTCGGTCTTCGCCATCTTTGCCAGTTCTCCCTGAAATTTTTAAATCATAAATAATATCTTAAATCTCCTCCAAAATTAGTAATCTCACTCAATACAGTTATTAAAAGCCCACTTTAGTTAAACGTAATCTTCACGAGCAGAACGAAGGGTGATACCAATATCTCTGAACACCCCAGTTGATACATCTTCCTGTCTTTCATGTTATACAAGCCAATACTGGCCAAAATGTATGGTTATTTTCGCATTCAAACATAATGATATAAATATCCAATGAAAGCTATGCTACATTGTTTAGACTGTACTTGGACAAATAAAATGGAATGGAGATTAACAGTCTTTTAAATAATAAATTAGCTCAGTGTTTGTTGAATGTTTACACAATCTCCTAAATAATGTGGATTGTCTGACATATCCGTATATATTGTACAGATTTGGAATCATTTGGTCAGTATTGATATTTTTATTATTTCCATGAACCATTGCGACCACCTATAAACCGGAAGAAGCCTATCCCTCGAATACGTAATTTGCGCGTCATGAGGCCTGTTCTCGTACACTTGTTCAAATTCTAACAATTTTGTGTGCTATGAATTGGTGTAAGATTTTTAGATGTAGTTGGATATTTTTAAACATTAGATATAAATGTTTTGACAATATATCTTACTTAAAGACAAATCTTTGGTTGCTTCATGATTTGTCCAAAGTGCCACCTTCCTACAAACGAAACTTTACACTTGTGAAATAGATGGGAAATTATTGGTTTGTAATGTAGTCTGTATGAACATTACGCAGTTCCTTAAGATAAAAAGTAACTTGAAAGACATAGCTCTTGCTCATGAAAATCAATGTTCTGTGAGATGTCTCCCAAAGGCGCTCAAATGTTTTAGCACTTTTGTTTAGAGAATTAGGGACATCAGTTGGGTATTCTTACATTTTTCAAGGTCTTCCTTTTCCGATATTCAATACTAGGAAAACGGTGTTTTTCACTAGAAATATGGTTAGCAGGTGTGAGATGGGAATTCAAGGATTCATGGTTCTCGATTTGTTGCCCTCAAAACACACTCCGCACTTTGGGGCCGTAGGTGCGCTATATGAGTGACGGTCAAATATCCCAAAAGTAGGCTGTAGGTGCTGTTGACCATCTGCCTTTCCTTGAATCAATTTAGAATTAGGAACGGCTAAGCGCAGATAATCCTTGTGTAGCTTTCTGCGAAATTCTGAGACAAAGTTAAGTAAAAACAACCATATTTCTCTTAAGTTTACTGTATAACCACTTTTCCGTTATCCCTGTTTTAGTTCTCTCTTTTAATTCTTCGCACTTTCTGAAAACAAAGAGATATCCATAAGGATGGAA
>NW_013666150.1:152215-153350 GCF_000517525.1 Limulus polyphemus
CTAAAGTACTGAGAATGATATGAAATATCGATGTAGTACAGCTTTGAAATATAATAATTTTTCATTTATTTCGAAACTAGTAGAAATAAATCTGGATCTGGTCAGTGAAAATTATCAATGAAATCGTCCATTATCGGACGAATTAAAATTAATAATAAATAGCTTTTCCTGAGTCACATACACACATGACCACAAAGCCCTTATTGAGTTTTACGTGAATTTCACAAAACCATGAGAATTGTTCGGGCACGTTTACATCCATAAGCAAGTTCTGTCAACTGTAGAAAAATGCATTTTTTTAAATAATGTGACCTTTCATGCTTCTTCATGTGTGCGAAAACAGAAAAAAATGATAGAACAAAAATCATCTTTAATTTTTTGCACCATAAAAGATCAGGCGTGGCCCTGTGATAAGCGTGTTGGACTGTGGATCCTAGAGTTTTTGGTTCGTGTCCCGTTTCTACAGAATCGCGCTCTGCACTTTAGGGTCGAGATGCATTATAAGATTAATGGTGAAATCTCACTATACGATTAGCTGCATTCCTTTCTGTATATCAGTTCAAGTTACAGACGAGTTATGCATATAGCCATTGTATAGCTTTGCGCGAATATCCGAAACAATTAAGCAAAATATTAAAAAAAGAGAGCGAGAACAAAAAAAAAAAAGGATCAGACCGAAAACTTCAATTCACACATCAATCAACAATACTACTTTTCAGTAATGGAATTAAAAAAAACAACGCATTCTTCTAGCTATCTAGAATAATGCATTGTTTTTTTCATTACATCTATATTAGTTACAGCAATGAATGAGGTTTAGTATGAGAGACAAGTTTCTCTGTTTAAATAAAATTTTAACAAATTAAGCATATTGTTGCAATTATAGCCCTGCCGTCCATAGAATGGTCGCAATTTTTTGAGTATACCTAAACCACTTGCAAAACTACTGTGTGAAAAGTACATTTATAATGTGAAATGTCACTTGGTAGAGGGAAATACGTTATATGTTATGGCATGACTGGTAGAGGAAAATACGTCATATGTTATGGCATGACTGGTAGAGGGAAATACGTCATATGTTATGGCATGACTGGTAGAGGGAAATACGTCATATGTTATGGCATGACTGGTAGAG
>NW_013666150.1:154183-155276 GCF_000517525.1 Limulus polyphemus
AAAAAAGATATATTCTTAGAACTTTTAGCAGATTTTTAAGGTAAGTTCAAGGGCTTGTCATCACAAAAAAAAAGTTTCGTACTTTAGAAAGTTATTTCACACATTTTCAAATTGGAAAATGGGAAAGCTAACGTACTGAGACGATCTGTTGTTCTACGCACAGCGACAGTGGGAAAATTATGGAGTCTGTCATATGGTAAGTGCGCCGTAAAACTGAAAATACGAGCCTGTATTTAGCAGGTGGTAAAGAAACAACCTTGCAGTATGAAGGTGCAAAGAATAAGAGACTTACCTACGCAGTACATGTAGTCTTGGAGAATGTACAGCACCGTCAATGATCGGAGAACAAGAAGCAAAGTAAACTGTCTTGTGAAGCCACTTTCTAAAGCCTATTAATTAAAACAAATTGTTGATCTACAATTATTATTAAACACACCGTGTACCCGTTAATGTAACAGATCTGATATTAGGAATTACAATGTAATATATAAACAATACAATAACATGTTCACGCATGATTAACAATGTGGGTATACTTTACAGAAATGGTTCCAACCCTTTTCATGTTGCGTACCCGCAGTTAGTCCATTGAAACAGCAGCTTATTCCAGGTAAAAATAACTCGGGTAATGCATGGTATACATTAACCCTTCACAGTGCTTTCATTAGTCTAGTAAACCACGAAATGTTTACTCATCAGGTTACCATATACTAGCCATGTTTTGCTGTATCTTTCACACACTTTTATACTAGCCAAATATATTCTGTATGCTGGAAAAAAAGTAGGCTCTTTATTTCTGCTTGATTTTTTTCCTTTAAACAAGAGGGAATCCTCAATAGCCGCGGGACTTGAAATTCTTTTAGGCAGGATTAAAGTAAATTAATCTATGAAACTTTTTTTTCTTTTTATTAGCTATATTTTTTGTGCGCTAACAATACCAAGCGTGGGGCGCGCGTATACACAGTTCAATTTTATTACTCATCAATATCTCAACCAGCTTACCCTCAAATAGAAATTCTTTTAGGCAAGATTATAGTAAATTAATCTATGAGGCCTTGGTCGTGGTCAAATGCATTAATCGAAATGGTTTGAC
>NW_013666150.1:156276-162314 GCF_000517525.1 Limulus polyphemus
AGGTAATGAATGGTGGCTCTTCATGTGGTCTCACAGTGTAAGGAGTACTAAGTTTCCTTTAAGGTAATGAATGGTAGCTCTTCATGTGGCCTCACAGTGCAAGGAGTACTAAGTTTCCTTTAAGGTAATGAATGGTAGCTCTTCATGTGGCCTCACAGTGTAAGGAGTACTAAGTTTCCTTTAAGGCAATGAATGATAGCTCTTCATGTATTATTAAAACTGAATTGCTAAGGATACAAAAAATAACGGAACTCTATAACAGGTTCCAAATCTGAAGTGGTACTTCACTAGAAATCCAAATAAGAAACGGGCGAGAGAATTTTAACCACTGGATACAACAACGTGGTTAATAAATCAGTTGATTTATAATGTTTCAAAATTAGTTTTATGACATTGTTATGCTAGAATTTCCTGAAGTGACTCATATATATATATTTTCAAAGTCACATTCAAGTGACTTTGTTATGTTAGTGTTCTTTAAAATGGAGGTTTTTGTATCTTCAAGAAATTGACTTTTTCCTTTCACCTGTATTAAATTTACTAGAAGGCTGTTATATTAAAAGATCAGGTAGTTGTAGTCGTAGCTCCATACAGAAACAGCTGGATTACCGAATAAAATGTTGACCCATTGTTTATTTTTCTCGCAGGTGTTTGTAGGCCTAAAATTGGAAAATATGGCAGACGATTTTATTTAAATTTAAAGAGAAATATGGCTGCAGATGGTGGCTCATAGCATGTTTGGTTTCAGATAATTATTTATAGTTTGAATGACCTTATAGTCAGTAGTTGCGTGAATTTAATCGGTATAAAACTATTAACAGATTTTGTAACTGTGTTCTGGTGTTAAAGCTGTAAGCCTTTGGTTCAAGATAAGTCTTCGTTTATGCTATGTTTTTCATCACGTTCGCGAACTTACTAATCCTTACTAGCTGTGACGTGAACCAGATTCTTGATGTGAATTTTGTGAATGTTGTACATGAACTGAATTTTGACGTGGAGGTAGATCATGGGATGCCTTATGGTGTGTATATTACCTTAGCTTTGTTCCTAAAGGTATTTAAACTTACCTGTTAATTAAGGCGTCTTGGTTTATTGTGAGACCCAAAAACATAAAAAAAATGGTCTTACTCGAGTGATGCTACCTGAAATATCGTACAAGTTTCCTGTTGCTCAATATCGTGAGCTGGCATGGCCTGGTGGTTAGAGCGATTCATTCGCAATTTTTTCAATCGCGGGGTAGAAACCCGTTGCTGAAAGTTCTCTCTTCTTCAACTGTGTGGGCGTTATAATGTGCAGTCAATTACACTATTCATTGGTAAATAGTTTGCGGAGGGTGGTGATGACTATTGCCTTCCCTCTAATCTATCACTTCAAAATTAGGGACAGCTATCGCGAATTCAACAAACAAAATCTTCGCTATCACTTTTCCATAAGCTCAAACTAAATTTAGCAAGTAAAAAATATAGCTTAATTAATGGAAACTTCTTGGTCTGTCTTTTTTTCTTTTGTCTCGTTTCTGTCTCTTGTTTTTGCCTATTTTAGAATTGATCTCTTCAGATGGGCTCACCATCTATTAAATAGCGTATGGGGCTGAGGATCCAGTGGACTTTGGTTTGAGTCGTGATGCTACGAAACATATTTGCACTCTCAGCTGTGGATGCGTCATAAGAGTGACAGTCAAGCTCTTCACCCCAATTCATTTAAGTGTAGCCAGTTTAGGTAGCGGGTGCAGCTGGATTGTTTTCTTTCTGTTCCACATCTCAAAATTAGATATACCGCTAAGTCTGAACCTTAGGTAGTTTTGATATGGCCTTTGGACATTGTGTGCATAAAGAGTCGTTCAGGTGCTCGAACAGTCTGTCTTGACATGGTATGTTACAAATTATACTCATAACATAAAGTTTAACAATATCCTTAATATTTGGTCATACTGTATGATAAAGATGGTTATCTCGTAAGATGGAAATAGAACAACATTTGTACGCTATGGATACCGTACAACCTATGTACTATAACGTTTCTTTCTTTTATTATTCGTCACCGTGAGATAATTCTTTCATAAAAATTAAATAATATGCATCAACTTATTCTTGAGAACTTCCCTCCTCCTGTGAATCTGGTGTAAGCATATGGGCTTATAACCCTGAAAATCGGGATTCCATATCCACGGTGAATAAAGCGCAGTAGCCCATTGTATAGCTTTAGGCTTTGCAACGAAACATAAAATTTTTGATATTAGTATTTATTTATGCAGTGCAAAACCATATTTTTTAACATGTTATGTTGGGGGTTAGGCCCCCTGTTCCTTGCTTGTCCCCCCCCCGCCATTAAAAATGACCTATACATGTCCTTTTTATAGTCTTGAAATACTAAATTTAGCAAATATGGTCTTCCAAACAAATGGTAACGGGTGTTACTTGTGGTGTGTGAAGGACTTTAGATCAAAATTTATAAGCGTTACTCTTTAATAGTATTGACTTATTTTTAGGATGCTTTTGTTTCAGTTGAGGTCCGCTCCCCATTGGCACAGCGACATGTCTGCTGACTTAAAACGGTAGAAATCGGGTTTCGATACCCGTGGCAGGTAGAGAACAGATAGACCATTGTGTAGCTTCGCGCTTAACTATAAACAAACGAACAGTTGAGGTTCCTTGTCTTCATTTAGCCCATCCGCTAATTTCTTTTGTTTTAAGGGAGGGCTGAATTGCCGTGATCTAAATCTAAAACGGAAACTTCTGTAATATCTTACATTATAACAGCAACAAGTTACACTTTATTCAACGATAGCTTCTGTAATATGTTGCATTATAACAGCAACAAGTTACACTTTATTCAACGATAGCTTCTGTAATATGTTGCATTATAACAGCAACAAGTTACACTTTATTCAACGATAAATTCTGTAATATGTTGCATTATAACAGCAACAAGTTACACTTTATTCAACGATAACTTCTGTAATATGTTGCATTATAACAGCAACAAGTTACACTTTATTCAACGAAACTTCTGTAATATGTTACACTTTATTCAACTTTTCTATTTATGTTAGTATTCTAACTTATTTTTTTTTTTACTTTTCTTTATTGGTGGTAGCTCAAACTTTCGAAATATTTTAAAGAAATTCTGGCGTATAAACATTACAAGAATGCAGTTTGAAACATTACAAAATAGTTGCCAGAATAAAATTAAACTTAACAGCGCGTCAATGAAATAAACCTGAAGCAATACAGAAGGACTTCCAGTAAGAATTCTAGCGTAATGCTCTCTCCTTAATGATTCAGCAGTAAGTCTGAGTGCTTATACATTATAATGCTAAATATTCGAATTTCGTTACCTGTGATGGACTCCACAAACAGCCTATTGTGTAGCTTTGTTGTTAACAACAAACAACAAATCTAGCATATCAACATAGAAATGTAAATCCGAGAGAATGGAAGGGTTTCCTGAAAGAACACTAACATAACAAAGTCACTTGAATGTGACTTTGAAAATATATATATATGTGTGTGTGTGTGTGTGTGAGTCACTTCAGGAAATTCTAGCATAACAACATAGAAATGTAAATCCGAGAGAATGGAAGGGTTTCCTGCCACACAAATCACGTCCGTGAAAAGGAAAAGCAAAGTTATGACGTCACTTTTACATATTAACTTCGATGACTTCGGCCTGCTGAACAAAGTAGCACGTTATGACAGAGTAAAGAAGAATTTAACTGTCACTGATTTTTTTTATCTACAGACACACAAATATTTTTGTTATTGAAAAGGATCGTTTAGACTTGACCTACTAAACTGTTTTTTTATCATCCAGTAGGGGGGGGGGGAGTACCCCGAGAAAAACCACTTTCACTGGTAACGACCAATTCGTTACCAGTGCCCGGTTAGCGAGAAGAAGTAAGTTGGGAAGGCAAAGTGAAGTCCAGTTCTGGGGGTTGATTAGCTTTTGAGAGCATTCCCTCTAGTGGTTATAATGGATTTTATATGGAATGCCAATTCCATGACGAAATTATTTTAATCGTTATTTCGTTCTCGCATTAAAGTACCTTAGTTATATTTTTATTAACAAATATGAGTTATTTTTGATAATAGATATTTTCGCTGTAGTTATATTTAATTAATAAAAGAAAGTATGTAATTTGTTTTAAAAAACTTAAGAGAAGTTTATATTGATGAAATTATGAATGAAAAACAAGAGGGAATCCTCACTAGCCGCGGCACATAAAATTCATTTAGGTAGGATTAGTGTAAATTAACTGATGATACCTTTTTTACCTCTTTTTTTTTTTATTATTATTAGCTATATTTTTGTGTGCCAGCAATACCAAACGTGGGACGCGCATATACCCGATTCGATTTTATTACTCATCAGGATCTGTACCAGCCTACCCTCAAATTGAAATTATTTTAGGTAGAATTAGAGTAAATAAATGTATGAAACTTTGGGCATAGTTAACTAAATCAGTCGAAAGGGTTTGACCTTCAGAGTCCAAAACTGTAATTAGATCTTAAATCGGTCAAGAGATGACGGAGCTATGAATTAAAAGTTTGTTCTTAAAAAACTCGGAACCATTCTGTGAGCAGATATGCCGCGGCTAATAATTCAAGAGTGAGTCAACAATATTCGAACGAACATTGAGTGTTGGCTAGTGACTCACCGAGATTGACCTCCACTCTTAGGCGTGGCGATTTTTAATGTATATGACAGGTTGCAGCAATACCATCAGGGATAATTGTAGCACAGATTGAGAACCATTGCTTTACTCCATATTGTGTAAAATCAACCAGTATTGCATATCTGATACTCGTATATATAAATATACCTATACAAATTAAATATATGTAGAACATGAGAAACTTCACACGGTTTGTTCTGTGGGATAAGCGCTCATCAGGGCAAGAACTAGTTGTTTGCAGATTCGAATAAGCTCGATTGCGGATGAGCTTGTAAATATTTAGTTATTACCTTACGTAAGAAGTAGGCTTGCCAAATTACCAACCTTTTAATTTGATCACTATCAGTTTTCTGCATTGTTTACGTAGTACACAATACGTGTTCTGTTACTGTATGTTGTTGGACTATTGAGAAAAAGACAAAACATTAAATTCTCGGCATAGGATTTTTAGATCCCCGCCGCCCTGATAGATCATCAGTCCGATATCGGCGGTTTAGTTTACTTTTCTCTTAACTTTTTATTTTACCGTTACTCTCACGTTTACCTTTTAAATTTGCATACCTTGTCTGCATTAATTTCCTGTTTTCTCAAGTTAAGCCCATATTCCTAGGCCACGCGCGGGGTGAAGGAGGATTGTTTAATCTTCGAGCACCCTAGATTAGTAATTATTTCTTCGGAAATAATTCTTTTTAAATCTAAATAACTGCCAGAAACGAAAAGAGGGAATGCACATTTTGTATGAAGTAGAGTTTTGTATTAAAGCAGTACGCTTCCTGCTGCACACACACACAGAGGTAGTTGGTGAAACCGTTGTCCATTTTGGTTAATTTTAAACTGTTAATTGTATGCAATGAGCGCTACAAAGAACACAAGCAGTAAAGATGCAGTGTAATATTTCATGTACAACATAGAATCAAACAAAAGTTCATGTCAACTTGAAACTAACAATCCCGCGAAACAGAAAATATGGAGAACTGATAAAAAGGAAAACGCAACATAACAGTGTTACATACAGGGGTGGCGCCAGCAATGGGGTAGAGGTAAGCTAGACAAAAATTTGAGGGGACTGCACTATACCTTGTGGGAACACATAGCGCAGTATTTAGGAGGTGAACCAGCTTTAACAGTAAACGTTTTTATTGTATAATTTTTTAATTAGGAACAAAAAAAAACATTTATTTTTAGAGTGGAGGTTTTATAAATGTGGTTCTATGTTTTTCTCCAAAACACCTTCCCTCAATTTTGTAAATATATTCTTGGAAAAACCTGTGAGGCACATTTTCTATTGCACAGGTAAGGTAAAATGTATATTTTATGCGTGATGTACCAACATTTTTAGTCGCGACATAGCGGCTCACAGAAT
>NW_013666150.1:163109-168529 GCF_000517525.1 Limulus polyphemus
TACCATTCATTACCTTAAAGGAAACTTAGTACTCCTTACACTGTGAGGCCACATGAAGAGCTACCATTCATTACCTTAAAGGAAACTTAGTACTCCTTACACTGTGAGGCCGATCCTTGTAGTGTTGAGAACCTGTACTCCTTTAAAGCAGAATTTGTTACAGTAGTGTAACTGTAAGAAACTATATATATGTAGTTGTTTGTGGAACTTAGCATAACGTCAGAGAAACGTAACTGAAATAAACTACTACAAATGTCACAAATCATCATGGTACTTGTACAGCTGTGAAAGCTTAGAACTGTTTTCGCCTGTGGCTTTCATTGAATCTTGACTACTTTAGTTTCGTTTATATAAAAAATATTAAAAATTATAGTTTAACACTTCTATCCAATTCTAATTGTAAAATAACTTGCATCATATCAGACACAAGTTACATGTCCCCTAAATGTAAAAATGTTTATTTTTGGTGAGCTTTATCAGTTTGATTGCTGGTTATTTTTGCAGCGTAAAAGTTGTTCCTCAGGCAACAGCTATTTTCTTCCTTAAAGAATTAATATTGGTGTTAAACTCTGCGTTCTTTTTCAATGCTTCATTACCAGGAAGCTCTCCAGTGGCTCAGTGATAAGTCTGAAGGCTTATAACGCTAAAAACCGAGTTTCAATACCCGTGGTGGGCACAACACAGACAGCTCAAAGTGCTACCAACGAAGAATAAAATAATAACATATTCCATTGTATATGTTGATATATATCTCCAGATGTTTATGCCAGAGGAAATGTACTGAAAAATGTATTGGTTTTTCACTACGTGCCCGTTTATATGTAAAGGTATAATGCTAATTGTCAGTTGACCTACTTTTTGTTAAGTTGCATTTATAAAATGGAAAAAAATATAACCACAGAGTAACAAACAGCTTATTACAAGACTAAATACATTACTATAACTGGGGCAGCGAAAGTAAAACACCAGACCATAATGTATCGACAGTGGCCGTTAGTAAACGCTGCCGTTCATGTGTCGTAAGTAATTTAGTGTACAGTGTATGTGGAGTTGCAGAATCTGGCTATTAATGAGCATTTGCTAACTTATGAAATTTTAACTTTATAATTAAGTTTCACGCCAAAATCCAAATAAGAAGGCTTTTAGAGACGTGACCAGTGGAAGAGTTTCATCTTGAGTTTTTTGTTTGTTTTGTTTTAATGTATATAGACTAGAGAGAGCATTGTTATGTTGGTTGTCTAATTCACGTGTGTTTTCTTGGAGTTTGGATTACTTTAAAGTGTATACATTTTCCAAGATTAGAACCATTGTCTTTACGTAAGTTGTTTTTTTTTAAGGTATATTAAATTGCTATTAGATCCTAGAATGAGTTTTGGAATGTATTAAGGGGTTCATAAGATGGTAGGTTTCATCAGAATATTTTGGATTCAAGTTTTCGTATAGCTAGTACAAAGTTCAGCCGCGTGTAGCTGCATTTTAAAGTATCACATGCTTTATATTTATTACCGTAGTATACCTTAATGACACATGTACACATATATGAATGCAGTTTGTTATTTGAACCCCTAAAGAGTGAAAGACTACTAAGGTATTAGACAGACGTTACAATGAAAGTTTTGTGTTTTTTTTACTTGTTAAAACAATTTGGATATGTAGCAGAACGTTCGAATCTATTGTACTAGCATTTATCAAGTAAAAATATTACTTATGCCTGGAGTTACTGAATATCTAAAATGGTCTGGTATATCTGTTTTTTGTTTGGTCAGTTGAATACGTTTTATAACGTATTTTTAGTGACTATCGGTCTACAATACTGTCATGAAATGTCGGTTAACCTAAAAGTTAAGATTATAATCAAAATATCATTTTAAATTACTTATTTTCGCCTGCAGGGGAGCACTCAATAAATACATAACTGACAATGAACCATTTTCGAAAACACCCTGCATTTCTGTACGTAAGTTGTTGGCATGTTGTACGTATTTTAACAATGAAGTTCGTTGTGCGTACTACGTTGACACGGTTGAACATTTTTACGCCCAACCGACCTTGTAGGTACGGTACCTGGTATTAAGGTAATCAACTTGTAAATACCTGTTTGCCTTGTCACATTCATGAAGTGTCTTATTTATTTTGTGAATCGTAAGCATACTTTGTGTACCAAAACTGTGTTCATATGTGGACAATGTTTCAAACCTTTTACATTCAGTGAGCTTAAATGAGAACAACCAATTTTAAATACTTAACTGGGTGAATTACAAACGGTTTCCTGATTAGCAAGCAGGTCAGGTAATTGAAGATAAACATTTGTTTAGCCAGATTAGGGTGCTTTTTGTAATATAGAAACAAGTTTCTGGTTTCCGTTTGGTTGTGTGTGATTTTATATATATATAGAAACGTAGATATATATATATTACAGAATTATCATATTTAATGAAATAAATTGATAATCCCAGCATTTTAAAAATGCACAATAAATTATTGTATAAATTAAATAGTAAAAAAAGTAAAAACTCTCTCTACGTGTTCACCATCTTCAGAAACTAAGAAAGATGCAGAAAATGCCATTTATATACCCTTATAAATGTACATGCATGTACTATTTTTATACTGTACAATGGCACCATTCACAAAATAAATTTTCAGAAATTTACTTCTGTGGCACCAGAACCTAAATCTCTGTTTCAAAATCATTTTGTTTTTAGCAATTTCTGATGACTCTCTTATATTTAATTCAGTTTTTAACTTTACTTCTTTAAGTATTTGTACATTGCACAAGAAATGTCAATTGAATATGTTGAAATACCACATTGATGATCAATAAAACTATGTAGTGAGTCAAGGGACAGCTCTTGAAACCAGTACTGTGACATGTAACAAGATTTTACTGCAAGTAAAGGAGCAGGAGCACCTTTAAGAAGTGTTACTATAAGACTCAACAATACTGTGTTGTAAGTAAAAGTAACACCTTATAAAGACACTGTTGTAATATTCATCAAGAATTTGCTACTAGTAAAGAAACATCTTAAAAGACAATGCAGATATATTCAGTAAAGCTGCACTGTAATTAAAGGTACAGCTTCAAGCCATAAGTGCAAGCTTTTACAATTGCTCTATTCATCAGCAACCAAAACTTGCATATGTGAGAGTCAGTGACTTCAAAATGCTCTATGAAAATGCAAAGGAACATATAAGACGTTTTCCATAATGCTTCAAATTAACAATATTTTCCTTATCCTTGTACATATTCAGTTAAAGAGACATTATTCTGACAATCAGCTCTTCATTAAAAGTGTCAGAATATCTTACATAAACTGCACTCTGATGCTTAACAATATAGTTCTTCAAGTAAAAGAATACCTTAGAGACATCATTGTAACAATCAACAACTTTATATTGCAAGTAAAAGTTATAAGAACATATTATTTCATTAAACTTCTCAAAAATGGTAAGACTTTGACCATATGGAAATTTGTCTCTAGCATAAAAATATACAAATAAACTAAACATATGTTTTTAGTACTTGTTAACAAAGATTTAAATGACATTTCATAAATACTTTTTTTTTTCCCCCATTTGTATAGAGCCTTACTGGTCACATAACAGCAGTAGAATGTGTCAAGTTTAATCATTCAGAAGATGTGGTTTGTGCTGGCTCGGTGTCTGGAGCACTGAAGGTTTGGGATTTGGAAGCAGCAAAAAGTAAATATGGTCTTCAAACTTTTAAATCATCATATCTGATTCTTTTTTTAGTTTGCACAAGCAAAAAAAAGTATTATTTAATATTTCTTTTTTTAGCATATCCAGCAGTATCAAGGTGTGTATAAAATTTAAAGCAGGGGTGGATAATTAGATTATTATTAACAGGTCCTGTTACGATTGGCCCAGGCCCGGCATGGCCAGGTGGTTAGGGTGCTCAACTCGCAATCTGTGGGTCGTGGGTTCGAATTCCCGTCACACCAAACATTCTCGCCCTTTCAGTCGTGGGGGCGTTATAATGTGATAGTTAATCCCACTATTCGTTGGTAATAGAGTAGCCCAAGAGTTGGCAGTGGGTGGTGATGACTAGCTGCCTTCCCTCTAGTCTTACACTGTGAAATTAGGGCCGGCTAGAGCAGATAGCCCAAGCCTGAAAATCCTCCAATCCAAAATAAATTCAAAGATGAACCATGATTACAATTAAGTGCTAGAAAAGCAATGCAGTGGTAGACTGAGTATATAAATAAGAGAAACGCTAGCTAAAATAAAGCAGTAGTTATATATAGTATTGTTAATGGAAATAACCTTTCATCACTTCTTTTAAGTTTTGTGAATTAACTGGTTAACTTTTATTTCTTTATCTGGAAATATGATTTATGAAATAAAACATAAACAACATGGTGATGGAACATCCAAGTAAAACCATTAATGAAGTTAATAGCCTAACTAATTAATTAACCTCAATTACAATTACTAATTATAAACTATTTCCTTTATATTCTTAATCATTTTGCCAAAGCAATTAAAAATGCACCTCTTCTTAAATAATAATATGTAATATATATAAAATGAACAACTGATTATTAACTCATTAATTGGAGCAGGAGCAGCTCAGTTGCCATTTTCTGACTCGCAGATAAAACTGAGTTGCCATCAATCACAATAAAATGGTAATTTTTGTCATTTTCATAGAGTTATGGTTATATATATATATATGTATGTGAGACTGATGGATATTTCCGTCATCCGCAGTTAATGGGTTAAGTTAGTGTCTATAAGACTCAAAGCAATTGTATGTTCCTAATAAAGTAATTCAAAATAGTAATTACATTTCCTTAATATTTAAATAGCTACAATGATTCAACATTGTGTGTTAAAAATTCCCATCTTAGTACTGATAAAAAAAATCACATTAGAAGTTAATGGATATCTGTTCTTACAGCATGTTGCAAAAATCAGTTTATTTGACACAATATTGAGGTGAGATATTTGTTTTAAAAGTTAACATTAACATTAAAATATGTAGATTTATCATGAAATACAGCACTACCACAAAAGATGTATTTTGTTATCCATGATTTTGTATAAATTCATTTTAACAAGAAGTCTGCTTTGATAGGACTAGCCAAGAACAGTTGTATGCCACACTTTCATGTTCCTTTGGATTATTACTGTAAAGCAGGTGTGAAGCCTCATTACCAGTCACAGGGTTGTTCATTCAGATTTGATTAATTTATCTTCCTTTATTTTTGGCATTTAAAATGTCTTATAGTATTTTTTGTCATATTCTTAAGGTTGAATAGTGTTGCTAAAATTAATCTTATTTTGTTGTGTCCACCTATCCCCATATGGTTTGTTAAATATTAATGATAATAACTGGACTCGAGGAAATCTGACACTCAAATTAATCATCATGAGAGAGTTATCAATATTTAATGTTA
>NW_013666150.1:169529-180586 GCF_000517525.1 Limulus polyphemus
TCGAGGAAATCTAGACACTACAAATTAATCATCATGAGAGAGTTATCAATATTTAATGTTACCCTACAATGATAATTAATAAATTTTCTGTGAGTAAAGGAACAGTATAATATGAAAGTTAGCACCCTACCTCCTATGAGCCTATAGGACCAATCTCAATCAAAATTTGTAGGTAAACACTATGAACTATGGAGAGTGTCCTAATGTGATGTAAGTTGAATTTAATCCTATTTCTATTTTCTATAGCCTGTTGGTTAATTACTTCCAGCCTATTGAGTCAATCTCAAACAATCTTGTGAGGTTGACGCTCTAGACAATGTTGAATATTCTAAAGGGATTCAAGGTCAAAGTATGAAAGTTGCTGGATTGTTTCTCAAACAACTATGCTTTTCTCATGGTCAGTGAGATGTAGGGTGTTCAAGGATGGGATCACTTTAAAATCTTTATTTGTTAGTAGATGGAAAGCAAACTGCAAATGTTGTTTATGAAGAAACTTTATTATAATTTTAACATTTTGAGATCAATTTTATGTTCATGTTATTACTTTGAAATATATGATTGCTTTTAAACTTACATTGTTTTTAATATTAAACCTTAATTGTGTTATAATTTTCAATGGTGTATAAGCTATGACCCAAAATGTTTCGTTTAGGTGTCCAACTAATAAGTAAATTATATCAAGGCAAATGTAATGTTGAAAAGTTATAAAGTAGTTATCTAGAGTATAATATCCTTTAAAATATTTGCCTTTTGTTTCTATTAAAGTGATTTTTATTTATTTAAGCATCAGAAAGTTGTAATTATTAATATTCTGTGTTCATTATGTTTAGCTTATTCTTTCCAAACTATTCTTTCTTTGTTTTATTTGTGATACAGATGGTTTTGTTTCTTTGTGCATCTTACAACTTTAGTTGTACCTACTTTATATTATATGTATGAACCTAATTTTTTCTGTTCCAGATCTCCTTCTGTTAGACCCTTTGCCTTGTGGTTAGCTTTGTGTTAGATAATCTGGTACGGTTTTTGATGTCTGCATTTTATTGGAACAGAATTTTGGATCTTTCCATTTCAGTTATTTTTTCAAGTTTGGAGGTGTTAAGAAATGCCTTTATTAATCAATTGCTAATGGAAGAACCCTTTAGCTCAGTTCAAGAGCATCTAACTGGTGTTCAAGAGGTCTAATTCAAATCCTTCTGGAAGAAAATTACCACAGTCTCATATTTCTTGCAGTCATTTGTATTTTCTTTACTAAGTTTTACAACTAAAAAAAATTTTTTCAGAAAGATTACAAGATTATTTTGTTTCTGTCTGTGATTTTTCTTTGGAATAATCCCTTTTTTTCTGACATTAGGTTGGGATACGTATTATTTGCTGTTAGAATACATTGTAACTGGGGTAATGCCTTCATTTGAAATATCTTTGAAGGTTTCCCCCATAAGTGACAGTACCCCCTTTTTTCAAGAATGGGAAGCTTCTTTTACTTTTATACTGTCATTTTTCTTAGTTTTTTGTGGTTCCTAATTTTGTAATTTTTTTTTGGTTTAAATGTTTCATATGTTTAGTTGCTTTTATTTGCTTCGTGAGGATCAGATTTCCTATTTCTCCATCTCTTCAGTGAATTGCTGGTTTGGTTGTTTACTTTTAAACCTCCTAGTCATATATTCTTCTGCCTATTTACAATTTTTGTAATTTTAACTTCAGGAATTGTATACTGCTTGTTTTTTGTTTATGCTAAAGAGTTTTCACAGTTTCTTGAGGCCCATGTGGTGTTGCCAAATTAGCATGTTTCACTACACTTGGCAATTTTTCAGGTGGCTTTTGTAAGTCTGATAGAGTTGCATTCAGCTCTCACTTTTAAGTTTCTCATTTGTGTTTTTTTCAGTAGTAGTGTTACTCTTCCAGCTCGGGGCTTTTTGTATCTTGGTTCTAGATTGAGCCGTCAAGGGGTCACATGACTTTTCATCTCCAGTCGATACTTCTAGTTCGTACTGATTCTTCCCAAGCTGTATTCCAAAAATAGGTTACATTGTTTTTCCTTTTATACCTGCACATTCAAGTTTCAAGTCACGTAGGTGCTGATTTATGGTAATTTACTTTTGTGAACCATCCCACAGTATTAATTTCATCTTCCTTCAAAATTCATACTGTATAATCTGTTGTATTAGGAGATATTTCTAAATATAGGATCTAAGAATATCACAGACCTTATTATTAGTGGTTCTTTATGGGTTTATTCTTCATTTACTTGTTGGACCCAAAGAAACAGATGACTGAATTGTCAAAGGTTAAACACTGCCTTTTTGTTTCTTATTGGATAGTTTGAGGGTGTTTTTTTTTGTTGTTTTCTTTTTGTTAATGTTCAGTACATATGTGCAAATTCCCATAAAGTCTGATTGTTGAATATTGCCTTATTTTGTTCATTGAAGCTTTATAATTTCTTCAGTTTGATATGGTTAGTACTCTATGTTTTCTCCAGCTTAATCTGAGTTTTTGTTGCTTGAACTATACACCCAAGCACAGATTTTAATTTTAATATAGGTAATAAGTTTGTTATTGCCAAGAAAAAGTTGGAATCAAAATATGCCACAGAAGAAGCTGTATGTAGTGGCACACATGGCTCAAGGTTTAGAGATTCTCACATCTTGTATCTTTCTCACTCAGTTTTTATGTAGGGTTCTCTGACCATGTTCAAATACCATCCAAATTATCTTGAAGACTGATTCACTCCGTTCTTTCTTCATCTTTTTGTGTGTGTGATCTTGTTGTATGTCAAGTTGTATCTCTTTTGGAGTCATTAACTTCTAATAAATCCCCTTTTTTTCATTGGTCTTGCACATTTCAGGGGTCTTCAATGGACAATGAAAATTCAGTAGAATAACCTAAACACAGCTTGACTTTACTCTTTCTCCTTCCTTTTATATTCAGAGATCTCTTCAGAGGTGATTTATCAGAGTCTACATCATTGATGGAACTCCATGTTGTTCATCCATGCTACATCTTTCTTTATCAGTGCCTGCTGGTCTGCATGGTATTGTCACTGATATTTAGGATGTTTCTAGAGTTACATGCTATAGTAAAAACTTGCAGATCCCATCTTAGCCTTCTTTATGGCTAAGTGGCTCTGATTCATTGCTCTAATTCCATTCTTGTTTTTTATCTCAACTAGCAGGAAAGTACTTTTCCAATGTTTTGGATTTTCATAGACTAGATCAGGTTGTTTTGAGGGTGGTACTCATTCAGCACGATCTCAACCTTCCTGTATTTTTCCACTCATTTTGTCATGGATTCCATAAGAATGCAGATATGAAAGTACTTCTGTCTCTTGAATTATTTACATTTTCAAACATTAAGATTAGAAACCTTAACTCACATATGTGTGTTTGTATATTAGTGCAGTCAGAATTGTTATGAAAAATTCGATTATTGTTAATAATAATTAAATTTTGTAAATTATACAAAGTTATTGAAGTTTTAAGACTAACTGCTAGATAAAGAATGAAACTGTATCAACATCCTGTATTTAGTTCTTAGAACATTGACTGGACACAAATCAAGTGTAAAATGTTTGGACTTCCATCCTTATGGTGACTTTATTGCATTTGGCTCTTTAGACACCAACATAAAGGTAAATTTTAAAGTCTTTCATATGACCTGTTTTGTGTTAATGTTTAATTTATTATCTTAAGTTAAAATTAATCATGAATGCAAGTGAGACAATATTTTCTTTGTGTGTTTTGACTTTCATATAATTTTCTTTTGCAATATTATAAGATTCATTTTGTATCCCCTCTTGGATTTATTGTCTTGGTAGAAATGACACAGGAAAGTGTAGTTTAGAGTTACTTTTCTAGCAGGAAAGTGTTTTTATATTTTACTTTTTTTTTATTATTGATTATTTCCATATTTGTTTCTTAATGCAAGTGTATCTTGAAACAATGATCTGAAACCAAATATATTCTGGTACACCCTTTTTTTTTCCTTTCTTAGCTATGGGACATAAGAAGAAAAGGTTGTATCTACACATATAAGGTAAGTCCAGATTTTCTGTTAGAATAATGTGTAATATGCACACTGTTGAATATTTTATTAGTTAACTTCTTGACTGTAAATGTTCTTTTGTTATTGTTTGTGTTGCATCTGCTTCTCTTATCCACCCATCAGACCACTCTTCTTTCATCCTCATATTTAGGGTATTCCCCGGAAATATATTTTAATGTTCTTTAATTCTTTAAACAGTTCATATTTATTTCTTAATGGATGATTCATAATTCATGGTAGTTACTAATGTGGTGCTTGTTAAACTTATAATTGTTGCTTTTGTGCTATTGGGTTAGAACTGTGACCTCATTTTGTGGAGTTTATTTAATTTGAAAGATTTTAATATTCCAAGTTTTATACAGTAATACATAATAAAAAATTGAAATGGTATGTGTATAACCATAAAACTAGGTATTTTATTATCCTATTGTATTGCATTAGGGCAGAAGTATAACGTTTTATGCTTGGAAGAAACTTAACTTTTTGCAGTGCAAGTGGATGCCTTTGAAAATATCGGCTAGTCCTATTAGCAATGGCAGTGTTAAAAACATACATAGATATATGTATGTTTGTACTGCAAGTTGTATTTATTTTCACAGAGAAATTTGTTTCTTTAAGCCTATATTTTTGTTTAACTTTCATTTTTTAATATCTATCTCATTACTTGTATAGAATATTTTTAGATAGAAAGTAAAATCTACTATAGAGAAGGTCAGGTGAGGTTAGTACTATCATATCCAATTGTACATGAAAACACCAAGAAAGTGGTATCTCATATCCTTGTTCTTAGTTCCTTTATTAACCTCCACAATAGCGATCTCAGCTATACTTATTTTTCTTCTTTCACTCGGTCATCCGACCTTTAGACATCTGACATTGCTATCTGTATATTTTCAGATTTAGAACAGTCTGATGTAATATACAAAATAGGAATTTTATTAAATAATAAAAACAGTAAGTTGATTGACTTATTTTCTGCTAGGGACACAGTAAGCCAGTTAATAACTTAAAGTTTAGTCCTGATGGAAGATGGATTGCATCTGCTGGAGATGATGGAACAGTTAAGGTAAGCAGTCTTTGTGTTATACTTAACATCTTACGTCAGTAATAAAAATCTACATTTGTATATAAATCTATTATTTAATGAAATTATTAAAACTGACAGCTTGTATTTCTATTTTCATATTTAAGATGAGTTTGCAGTTGAACATAAACTGTAATAAATAAATGTAGAAACTGCTGTGTTGAATGAAATAAAATTTTTATTTTCCGTACCATTGTTATAAGAAATGTACAAGTACATTATCATTTAACGAAAAACAAAGTTTTATAATTTAAATGTAACAACAGAATTGCTAATAATAGTGGTGTTTTTAGTTGTGTGACCATCTCAAACTGACCATAATATCTATATGTATGATGTCTACCTACAATCTAAGAAGAGTTAAACAAAATGAATCATTGATGTTTATGTACTGTTGTTCTTACTGAGGATATACTGATTTTTAAGTTTTTATTTGACTAACAGTGTGTGTGTGTTTGTATGAATGCTAATGTTTGTGATTAATCTCTTTTGTTAGTTGTGGGACCTACCTTCTGGTAAAATGTTAACAGAATTCAGGGGACACACAGGACCTGTCACTGATGTAGAGTTCCATCCCAATGAGTTTCTTTTAGCTAGTGGAAGCACAGATAGGCGAGTAACTCTTTAAAGACCTCCTTCAGATTTAATTCATTACTAGAGTGCAATCTTGATGTTAATTTAAGGTTTCTTACTAATAAATATATGACCATAAAGGTTGAAATTACAATTGTTTGTTAATGTAAACAACAATGAATTTCTTTAATTGCATATTTCTTTAAAACTAAGCTCTCATGTATGTTTGTATGATTAAACAGCTGATTTTATTTTTTGTGTATAGTAGTGTCAATCAACTTTTCTTTTTTGTCATTATTTGTAACTTTTCTTTAACTGTTTGATTTTAGTAAGTGACATTTTTCTGGAGTAAAACTGAAATTGTCCCCCAATGACACAGCGGTATGTTTGCGGACTTACATCGCTAGAATCCGGGTTTCGATACCCGTGGTGGGCAGAGCACAGATAGCCCATTGTGTTGCTTTGTGCTTAATTTCAAACAGACAAAAAAAGCTGAAATTGACAGGTAAATATCAAGTCTGCAATACAGGAAATTCTAAGAAATTGTATGCAGAGCGTCAACAGGTTAAACTTGACCAGAGAAATGGAGGTTAAACACTGTGGTTTAAACAACAGCAGCACTGATGGTAAATGAAAAAATGGCATGTGATAGCAATGTGAAAGAACTGTAGATAAATGTAGTTACAAATTCTAGCCATCTTCTCTAATTACTAACAGAGGACACAAAATAAATCTGATTGCATTGAAAACAAAGGTGATTCCAATCAAAATGAATTATTCCTGGGAACTAGATTGGAACTATGTTCAAGTTCAAGAAGCTCTTCCAGGGTTTTCTGTAATATCATATCAGAAGACCAGTCTCATTATCTTAAAAAGGAAAACAAAGGTTCACAGCACATCACCTCTACCTAATCTAGCACAACGATTGTCAGAAAAAAAGTAATTCAAGACTTGTTCTGTGCACTGACGACATATAGAGACAACTAACATCTGCACTACGAGTTATCACCAAAAGACAGAATTGAGTGTTATCCATAGCTGGATTAAAAAATCCTGTTCTCACAGGCAATATGTACTGACATTTTGAAAAATTACCTGGACATGCCTGAATAAACATGTATTAATTTTATAAGTTGTGAAAGGGTTAAGCCATAATACTTGCATATTACATTGCTTGTAATTGTGGTTGACCATTATTGTGTGACCTTATAGATTTAAAATGCAGTGCAAAGGTTAATATGTTGCTATTCAGAACACTAATTTGTTGAATTAATGGTTTATCTCACTTTGATAATGTCTTATTTTTTTAAAGACATTATGAAAACCAACCAACAATTTCTAGAGCGGTAACATCAACCAGAAATTTCACTAATAAGAAACTTTAGACTTTAAGCTTACTTAAGGCCACTAAAGGTATATGTGTGACAACCATATGAAATACATTTGTTTTTCTTTCTAGATCAGTTAGGTTTTGGGATTTGGAGAATTTCCAACAAGTTTCATCAAGTGATGGAGACTGTGGTCCAATTAGGCAAGTAATTAACCTTTTGGTAAGACTAGTGGCATATTTGTATGTGCTGTTTACTGTATGTGGATATTGGAGGTTAACTGAAAGGTTGCTTACTATCTGACCAGTGCTCAGCTATCCTTTCTTTATTCTAGAAATATATAGAAAGCTTTTTCCAAAATGTAACTAATGTGTATATAATTCAAATATATTTAATTTGTTTGCCTGAAGATTTCTTGGTGAATAATGTTAGGAATTACACTTTTTTAAATTTTAGTAACATTTTATATTAGAAATCAGCATCAACATTTGATTATTTATGCTTTATTTTATTTTGAATATTAAAATATTACTTTAATGAGCTGTTAAAGTTGAACAACCTAATTTGCATTTTAAACTAGCCTTATTTCAGCTTTATTTACATTATCACCAGTTGCAAAATATAGAACAAATTTGTTGTCTTTTATCAGAAATAATAGACATACACCTGGATAAAAAAACTCACTGTTATTTTTCCCATCAACTAGTTGTATATACTTCAGTCCTGATGGAGAATGTGTTTTTGGTGGATCTCAAGATGTGTTGAAAGTGTATGGCTGGGAACCATTTCGTACTTTTGACACCCTGGTGATGGGATGGGGAAGAGTTGCAGATATTTCAGTATCTCAGAATCAGCTGGTGAGTACATATGTAGAAAACATTTAACTAAAAAAAAAACGTTTGGATTTCAGAAGCTCAGTTTTTATTCTACATCTTAATAAAGAAAATATGATTTAGGTTTTGGGATTGAAACAAAAGATTTTTAATTGGGGCTGTTGTTTTGTTTGTTTGTTTTTAGATTGCAGGAGCTTTTTCCTTTACAAATGTGTGTGTCTATGTAGTAGATTTGAAAAGGGTACAGCCATTTGGAGCTCCTCCAGTTAGTCCAACTAAATCTTGTGCACCATATACTACTACTACTTCACCTGGGTAAGGTTTTTAATGGCTTTGTGAATTATAGATTTAAAAAGTTTTCTTTCTCTTTGCACCTTCATTTCTATCACAGAGTTATAAAACTTTATTAATAATTAGATATGGAAATACTTCCAAAGCTCTCTGTTAATGAGCACTAAAATCGGCTAAGCTCATTAACTTTTAATTTTCTTTTTCAAATGTTGGATATCATTGTCATTTCAGATGCTTTGAAAATACTTCATTAAAAATTTCTATGTGATGAGCAATTCTACTCTAAGAAATTAGAGAAGTTTAAGGTTTTTATCTTCTATAATAACTATAACCAAGTTATTGCTCAGTTCATAATTATATGTTTGAAGCTTTCTTATTTTTCTTCTGACAATGTCAGAATAAATAAGAATTTGTGCAATATCAGTTAAATTTCAAAGAGGTAAATAGAAGTGGGAGCATTATTTTTAGCATTTATATTTTTAACAAGATAAACCCAAGACATTGCAGAATTTTTGTAACTATGGATAAGGAGGTTTTCTCTATCATACAGTGAATGATCAGTTACAGAGAAGGCAGGTGTTTAATTTATACTCGTTTACTTTTATGTATATATGTGTATAGATATAGTTTAATACCAAATTTTCTTGTAAGAACATTAAGTCGTTCTCTTAAAAACTTATGTAGAAGCATCATCGACAATTGTTGTTTGTTCAGTTGTTTAATTTATACTTGTTTACTTTTATGTATACATGTGTATAGATATAGTTTAATACCAAATTTTCTTGTAAGAACATTAAGTCGTTCTCTAAAATCTTATGTAGAAGCATCATTGACAATTGTTGTTTGTTCAGTTGTTTAATTGTTTTTCTGCAAAAGTTTATTATTTCATTTCTTAGCAACCACATTAGAAAGAGCTTCATTAAAGGGCAAACAGCAGGTGATCAGACTTTGTAAGTTATTGAAATTTTCTAAATGGTTGTTATCTCTGTTCTTATATAATTTGAAATATTGTACTAAATAAATATTTGGTGAGGAACTTGCTAATAATTAACTCAAAAGTACAATAACAGCAACTATTACAGTAGGGAAATTCTGATTTGAATGTAACAAAGTTTTGACTCATAGTATCAGGTAACAGTTCTCCAGCTTTCCTTTAGCCAATGACTCTTCATCAGCAAAACCTCAGTGTCCCCTTTAAAGTCCAGCTTTGGTTCGTGAATAACTTGATTCGTTTTAAACTCTGTGATTTGATATCAAAGTGACAACTGAAATAAGACCCCCCATTTGTTAACTTACTCTATGTGTTCTATGTATTTTCCTCAGCTTGGTTAAAGAAAACTTATAAATATGCATGTCTTTGACCACATGTTTCATTGATAGTGTGGAACTTGTAGAAAATAAGAAAATTGTACATGAATTATATGTTTTTACTTTTAAGTTCAATAAATTCACACGTTTAGAGAGATTTTAGCATTATTTTGTTTAAAGGGTATCTAAGCTACACTGAAAACTGGTAGATTCTAAAGAATTTTGTTGAAATTTTAATCCTAAAAAAAACGAACTGTTTAAAATATGCTCATGCATAAAACGTTTGAATAAATGACAACAGGTATTGAGAAGTTAATGTGAAGTGGAATTTTAGTGAAAAAGAATGGGGGTTCACATAAGTTAGTTTTACAGATAATATGCACATGTGTTTCATATTTTCAGGTCACTGCAGGTACTGACAGGTGAAGACTCGGATAACCTTATTTCCCAGTCTGACTCTGGTGATGATCCTCAGTCCTGTGCTGACATAAAGGAACATAGCTACTACAACGAAATTTTTCATCCAGCTAGGGAGAGTGAGTAGTGGGCTTTCTTGGGTGACTATAATATAAAGCATTAACCTTTATGTGCATGGGTGAGGTCAAAATGCACATGCCATAACATTTTACAGTGTACCATTCAACATGGTATTATGTATTTCATGTCAAGGTTATCAACTATTTATTTTACCCTGCATTGATGATTTAGTGACAGTTTATTGTAGATGAGTGTAAATACTAGATACAGTATACTGGAATAAACCATATATATGTATTTTAGATGTTGTAGAAGCTGTTCAAATGCAATATACAAACTGTATAATGAACAAAAGTATTTTTATTCTTCACATGAACATCACCTTACACTCTTGACTTGTCAGATTCTGAGACAGACTTACATTGTTAATTCACAGACATATCTTGAGTACAAATACATTTGTAACATATCTGATTTTTTGTGTGCAACAGACTTCTACATATTTCTAAAATCCCATATTAATATTAGGTCCTCAAGGAATTAATGTTGCTTTTTATTTTTATTAAAAACCCGAACAACTTGTATATCAAAATAGAAAATTTATTAACTGAAATAGTCTCCATTGTTATCAATGATGCTTTTCCGTCTTATAATCAGATTGTTAATGCCCTGATTAAAGAAATCACTTGGCTTTGAATCAAAAAACATATTGATTTTTTCTTTAACTCCTTCCACACCTGCATTGAGAGTTCGCTGTGGATTGAGGAGTTTGAAATGAATTACCCATTTGATGTCCCACCAAATGCAAAGCATCACTTTCTGTGGATGGAGTCCAGGTTTTTGGGTTGGAAGTGGTTTTTGTCTAGAACTGAGCCATTGTTCTTGGCATTTAATATTCGCATAGAGAATTAATGTTTCATCAACGGTGGCAATTTTGTCCAAAAAATGGTTCATGTGCGTTGTGCACCAGATCATCAGAGAGTTTGTGAGGTGTCCAAATACCTTCTTTAAGAAGTTTTCTCATACTCCTTTGATGTTTACATATTGTTTCATAAGAGATGTGCAATTTCAGGGCCATTTCACGAATGTGTTGCCTTGGGTTAGACTCAACAAACATCTTCAGAG
>NW_013666150.1:181528-195627 GCF_000517525.1 Limulus polyphemus
CATGTTGGCCCCTGCCATCTCAGTTTTTAAAGTTAAAGTCACCTGAATGAAATTTGCTGAACTACGAACATTCAAAACACTTCCATATACTTCTTTGATATTCTTTGTGGTAACAGAGCATCAATATCAATTCCAACATGTCGGCTCCTTCCATCACAGTTTTTAAAGCTAAAGTCACCTGAATGAAATTTGCTGAAGTATTGTTAACACTTAGGAATGTTTAAAACATTTCCATAAACTTCTTTGATATCCCTTGTGGCTACAAAGGCATTGTTTTCCTTCTTGTATTCAAACAGCATTACATGTTGAATGTGTGTCTCATCTTGTGCCATCACTGTAAGGGATTAGAGTATACTAAACCTTAAACATTATGTAGGCTACATTAACGTGACGTTTAGGTGGTTCATTTAACTATTATACAGGATGTACGTTTTCTGAGGGGTGGTTAATGAAAGAGTTCTAAAATGCGACATTAATTTCTTGATGACCTAACAAATTCGGAATTATAGTGAATTGACCCCGTGCACTTTCAGTTAAACAACAATATCATGACTAACTTCTATCAACTAGTTTTATCCATTAGAACAAATAGTTTTAAATTGTCAATTTTTTTGTTTAATATCAAAATTCATGAATAGATAACATAGTTTTTGTTTTAACCAAGATCTTGAGGTCCAGCCTTTTCATTATTAACTTTTTTTTTTAACTGTAAAAAATTCTACACCCAAAATTTTGTATCAAATTATGTGTGTGTGTGTGTGTGTATATATAAAGTGTTTCAGTATTCCTGTATATTGTATCTAGTATTTACACTCTTCTACCATAAACTGTCACTAAATCATCAGTGTGGGGTAAAATAAATGGTTGATAACTTTGACGTGAAATACATAATACCATGTTGATAATTCAGGTTTTTAGTGTTTTCTAATAATTTATACTACCATTTTTCCTTTTGTACTTTGAAATATCAAGGAACAAATTCTCATTAAGCAAAAATTGGTATAAATAAAATGTTTTATTACTCTTACCAGAAACTATGGAGAACTTACTTTTTTCTTTGTCGAGAATAGAACCAACAGTCTTCCGGGTTTATTATCATTACTCCATAAATTTTAATACATGTATTAAATATGCTTAGTTTTATAGGTTTCCAGCTTTAACCTTTTATATATATGTTAAAATTTCTTGAATATTTTCCAGAAAATTAAGAAAATGATGCTAGTGGTTTTCTTTTAAACATCATAAGTGATAGGTGTACAACATTCTTCTTTAGATAGGTTTAATTTATAATTACTTTTTGAATTATATGTAGGTTTATGTTTTTAAAGTTTTTCAAAAATTCAATTCCAGTGATCATTTTGAAATGCTGTACTTTTTTAAATACAGTTGTGCACAGACAACTTACAAAAAAATTCTCAGATATATATGTATATATCTTGTTATAAAATTGTGTGACTTCTTTGGTATTTGTCTTTCAGTGAGATTTTGTTGTTATTGGAGTAGAGAAATATATGCTTATAAAAAAATTTAAGATGCACCTTTTCAATGCAAAATTTATAATTATATGTACATACATACAGAGAAAAAATACTGAATTGAATGTTTTAATGTTTATTTATTTGGCAGTATGTCGAACTCCTCCCAAAACAAAACCTTTTCCAGCTCCACCAGAAGGTATTGAGGATCCTCTCTTTTCTTTTTTTTCTTTTTGGGCTGAGTATTTACAACTGATGATTTTTGATGCCTTTTGAATATATAGATTTAAAGATATTTACTTATATACGTATTTCTGTTATACATTGCTTTGATATAAATGGTAGGTTTTATTTTGAAGAGGAATTACTATTAATTTCAGAAATTACTTTTGAAGACTTGTAACTAAGTATGGTATAAATGTGAAAGATATTGGATTTTTAAGGAATTTTAGCTTGCAAAATTTAAATTCTGAGATGATAACTCACCTTCACAGACAGAAAAGCTATCTTCCACAAGACCACTGATGTATTCTTGTGATATACTTAGATGGTCGTGTTCTGATTCTGTCTGTCCCTGTGACACATGGGGCTTATGTCTCTCTTGCCACTACATTCCTAGTGAAGAGTATACCCTGGTTGAGACAAGATATGGTGTCCCATGGGTGTGCCCATATGGAGTCCCTGTCATCAGGTGTCACACTCCATGGACTTCAGTGCAGGATTCTAGCTTTTCTGTGCAAAGAAGTGAGATATCATCTCAGAAGTTAATGTTTTTCTAATCTGAAAAGGTATTTTCGATAGATACTTTTGCACACACTCCAGCCCATCCTCCCCACTTCTGACACAAATTTTTTATCTCGTGCCTTGTCAAAGAATGAAGTTATCATAAGTGCAATGCATAGGGAGAGTTTTTGTACATGGAGGTTGTGTTGCCCTCTTATTAGGGGGGGCTTTTATTACATGATGATCTCATCATGCACCAGCACGGTTTATGTTAAACATGTGAAATTAGGTGGGAGTTTCCTCAAGGCTAGTGGCATACATACGCAGACGTGTGCGAGAAAGATAGCTTTTCTGTGTGAAGAGATGAGTATCTATCAGAAATAACATTTTCAGATTAGGAAAACATTAACTTTGCATAACATTAAGAACTGTTCTAGGCTTTCCAAAGTTGTGACTCAAAATAATGTAATAATTGTGTCATTATCAAATCCACTTCCCTTCAAAGCTATTTTATCTATGATAAATAACGTTAAATCTGTTGCTTTTTTTTAGTAGGATAGTTGCAGACTAAGCAGTTGTTTTAAAAATAATCAAAAAAGTACACAAAAACAGATATTTTTATTGGGGAAGAATATGAATATACATAATTAGTTTCAAGCTATATGCACTTCATCTTTTTCTTTGAGAAAAATGTGACCTCCTCCTTACAATTAAAGAATTATTTTTCATAATGAGAGTTCTAACACTTCAGATTAGGTATTATAACACTGATGAATTTTACATTCATTGTTTTTTTTTATATTTTTTACTGTTTTTGTTCCATTATGTTTTAAGAAATATTTTATATTCATTACTCTTGTAACACTTCCACTGCATTATACCTAACTTTTTTTATTTTTGCTGCAATATTCTTACAGAAACTATGTTTAAAATAATGATAAAATATTTTTTAGTTATTTCTAAAGACTGTATTAAGCATTCCATGTCTATCTGAAGAAAATATTAATTTGTATCAATATTTTTTTCTTAAAATGTTAAATGATTATATTTTCACAAATTTTGGAATATTTTATAACTTTGTTTTGTGTTTTTGTTGATTCAAATACTTCTTGATACTTTCTGTTTATTGTAGATCTTCTTAGTAACAGTAGCTCACAATTTGGAATAATCAAACCTTCAGAGAAGGCTACACCTACTCTTTTCACAGCACTGCCAGAGAATTCTTTCAATCCTATTGTAGAAAGGTGTGAAAAAATATCATCTTCTTCCACTTTGGTTAATAACACTTTGTCTTCTCCTGGTCTCAATACATCGTACACCAAAATTATGGACTTTAACTCTCTAAAGTGTAGCCCTCTGCAGCATTCTGTAGATACACCATTAACAAATCATGTTCAACCATTGAAAAAACCCATGAACATAGTTAGCAAAACCATGTGGAATTCAGAACCCTCCTCTGTGTCCATAGTCAGACCTGTGCCTATAGTACCTGAGAAAGATGTCCAACTACGAAAGTCGGTAGCCTTTCCTGAGCAGACGTATGGAACAACTCCTGGCTTTTCAGATTTTAACACTCTATTCCCAGACAATCAACCACACAGAGGTCCAGGAAATTATGTAGAATTTGTACCAGATCAACGGGACCATCCAGTAGGACTAGAGTTAGAAGATTTCCTACCTGTGAGTTGTGTAGTTGAAACTACGTAAAACTGCTTCTTTTTTTTTTCTTTCTGTTTTATTCTCTCCCAGTTGTCTACTGTCAGATATACAGAGTATAATATGTGATAATAATTGAGTTTTAAATAACATCTTACTTCTTTTAATTATTTAAATAACTAAGAGTTAAAGAAAGCATACATCAAAATAATTAATGAATTTTTCTTTATGAAAAGTATAACAAATCTACATTCAAAAAGTATAACAAGTCTGTGTTCATTTCAATTTTTGTCATTGATCTTTTTTTTTATAGAAGACAAATAATGTAATGTTATGAATTTCATTAACCAAATTAATCATAAGTTTTCTCTGAAGTACATTTTATTCATAGTTATTGTAAAATTACATCTCCTATTGAGTTTGAAACTAAATAATAAAAACTACGTTGTTTTTCAAACATGTTTTATTTGCACCTTTGTTTAACTCCGTACAAGCAAATTGAAATTCAGTAGACTCCTAATCAAGTTGCTAATAACATAAAATAGGTATATGTAGTCTAACACAAGGTGTGAATATCTGTTTTTGGTGTTTACATTAACTATACTCATCATATTTTTGACTGTTTATGGAAAAACAAACATTTAATACATCCTGACCATGCAATATTCTTTTTATAAAATGTAGTCTGTTATTGGTCAGTTACATTAACTCTTTCAGCACGACAGCCCGGCATGGCCAGGTGGTTAGTGTGCTCGACCCACAACCTGCAGGTCACTGGTTTGAATCCCGTCCCACCAAACATGCTCACCCTATCAGCTGTGGGCGTGTTATTATGTGATGGTCAATTCCACTATGCATTGGTAAAAGAGCAGCCCAAGAGTTGGCAGTGGATAGTGATGACTAGCTGCCTTCCCTCTAGTCTTACACTGCTAAATTTGGGATGGTTAGCGCAGATAACCCTCGTGTAGCTTTGCACAAAATTCATAACAAACCAAACTTTCAGCACGGGCTCAGTTCCATGAGACCGACCTTGTAACCATTTTGTGCTTGTTATAGTTTTCGTGCTATAACTTTTAAATCTGTAAGCTTATGTTAACAAAGTTTTGTAGATTATCAGTAAACATTACAATGCTTTCATATGTAAGATATATAATTTTTCTTATTAATTCTTAAGGTTTGTAAAGCAATGTTTTTCTCATGCCTTTTTTTTCGTTTCGCATGTTGCCTATCCAACATGCAAAGTACTTTTCATTTTAAGATTAAAAATACTTTTGTACATCAGAAAATTTTCAAATTTCATATGTGAAATCTTTATAATGTCCACATAGTTATCAAACATTTCTTAAGAAAAAAGTTTATATTTTATGTGTTATTTTCATTAACAAATCTCTATATGGGTTTGGTCGATTTGACCGATCTCATAACCACATCAAAAAAATTAGGAAAGAAATACAAGTTATGCCTTTTTCATTCTAGAATGACTACAAATTATAACACAAAAATATAAATGTTTAGACTAAATAGCTTAAATCTCATAGGATTATACATTTATGTATATTTATTATTTTTATTATATTCACCTTTCAGCCATGCATGCCTAATAAGGAAAGTAAAACCTATATAATATTAAAATCTGATTTATTAACTACATTTAGATGCCAGATTTATTCACATAAATTAATAATAAAGTGGTTTAATTATATTTTGAATATATCTGTTAAAAGATTGTGATATGCACACTTACCTACCTGTATCCAAAGAGTTAAAGGAATTAAAAAACAATTAACACACATTTGTAACATGTACAGTGATCAATTTCATTGATTATAAGACCAGTGATAATAGCAGTGAATAAATAAAATACCACATTTGAAGTTTTAAGTTAGATTGTATTTTTTATAAATATGTTTATTGCAGATTTTTCTTGAATAACTGCCAAATTCATAAAATAGTTGCAAATGCTGACAGTGTTATCACTGATTACATTTAAATTGTTCAATAAGCTTACAATAGAGAACAATTAATTGTTTTCTAGAACTGGTTGGAAAGTTAAAAACTAATTATTCTCTGTATTTTCTCACTTCTGTAGCAGAAGCAACTTTGAAAAACTTTTTTAAGCTCTTCGTAACTGTTATTACAAAATTGCATAATTTCTTGCATGTTTGGGAATTACTATAGTAATGTGTACAATGGTATAAATACATGAATCTTAGTTACTGATATTAACTGAAAATTTGTGGTTAAAAGAAAAACAGATTGCAAACCAACTTAAGTTGTTTTTTCTAATCTAATCATTAGATTTTCAAAGTGAACTATTTTTTTAGATTTATGTTTGATATATTAAAGAAATGTACTCTATCCTCTCATCATTTAATTTATCTTTCTAGACCACTCATTTATACGAGTTAAATATATATACATTTTCAGAAAAATGTTAATTTTTTACAAACAGTGAAGTTAATGTATTAAACATGTTACATTTTTTAAATATTAGCTTAGAAGAAAATTGACAGAAATCAAGTAGACTATGTAATTTCATTATTTTTTGTAAAATGATTCAGTTTTGGCCTTTAATCTTCAAATTAGTGATTTATTTTTATACTATTCACAACCATTGGGATCCACATAATGCATCAAGGAAATGACAAAAATAATTTAGTGAAATTACTCATTTTATATGTGAAATATACTGAAAACCATAAAAGTAATTAGTGGGTTTAATTGCAGTATTGATGGTGTTTTTTATTTGTATAATTGGTATGCTATTAGGAACTCTGTGAATAACAATCATGGACCTACAAGTAACTTGGAGCCTAAATAGTTTAAAATAATATATTTAAAAAGATAATGGGATCCTAAAATCCTGACTATTCCTCTGAACTCTTTTACAATAATTATTCATATTAACCAACATTAAAAATATTTTAAATGCACTTGAGGCATAATTTTTAGCTGATTTACAGCTTATGCCAATTTTTTTGACAGTTCTAAGTAGCTATAACAAGGCCTTATGGTTTTATACAGAGTTCAATTTCAACAGTGTTAAGTAGTTACTACCTTTTTTTCCCTGCTAGAAATCATATTTCTGTTTTAAATTCAAATTTTCATCTTTTAAAAATCTTTATCTTAATGCTTCCTCTGTATAAACAGAGACATTTACAGAATAGTCTTCGAATTGGAAGTCAACCTCAGCCAGAAATGTCAGAGGCAGAAGCCATGTCTTCTATCTTCAAGGGCCACCAGTCAATGATCACAGTTTTCCAACATCGACGCAAAAATCTTCAGATTGTTTTAGCTCAGTGGACTACAAAGGAACCACAGGTATGTTTTTTTTATTCCATAAATGCTTGATGCAAGATAATGTAAAATACAAGATAAACTTGGCATTAGAATCTATTGAGGAGTTAGTGTCAAAGACGGCTAGAGTTTGAAGTATGAGAAGTAATATCTCAGGGCTGTTTAATACTTGGTGTTAAATATGTAAATGTATTAGCTTAAAAATACAGTTCACAGTGTCCATAATTCTTTTTTTTTTTTGGAAACCTTAATTAAATCTTTTTAATAGAAAATAATAACTGTACTGTGATTTGCAAAAATAACTTAACTACTAATTTTTAATATAACCAAATGTTTTAACAAGTGCAAGGTTCAAATTTTGTTACCTAAGTGGAGAAATTCAGATTACAATGCTTATATAGAAAACATATATGAAAGAGAAGTATCGTTCGTTATGTATCATGACAACATTTCTGATATCAGTGTTTTAACATCCATTATAAGTTTGAACTTAGAACAGATTTGACCCTGTTATGATTAAGAAATCTTTGAAATGTTTTTGCCACCATCAAGAAAAAGATTCTGTTTTGAAAGTCTTTGAGTGAGAACCTTCTTTTTTTGTTCACATGAAACAGTTTTTATTGCATTTAGACTGCGTTAGATGCTGCAATCAACATGAATGATATGGCTCTTATAGTGGACATGCTGAACATCATCTGTTTAAGGGCGTAAGTACGTAATTATTAAGGGATTTTATTAATGTTTCAAAAGCATAAATTTTCAAGTTTTAGTAGACATTCTGAGCATTATCACATGAAGGGTTCAGTAGATTGCTATTGTATGTCACTACTGTAACATAAGTACTTTTTAAAAGTGTATGTTCTGGATATCTTTACCTCTAAGACCCCTAAGTACTTACTTGTAGTTGTCATTCTTGATCGCATCATTTAGTGAGCTTTTTGAACATCATTTCATCACTTGAGTAATTACTTAGTTTGTAGTGGATGTTTTGTGTTATTATATGTAGTTCTTAATTTTTTTATGGATTTTTTTTAATATAATGCCAAAAAAAAAAGTTTATTTTTGTTTTTTACTACATTAAGTACCCAAATTTCTAGTACATAAAGAAGGCTCTGGCTGTCATGTTAAAAAGGACACCAGTACTTAGATTAATATGAATTATTTGATTATTGTCATTACATGTATTTTGTTTCATTTTAGACCTCAAAATATCGCGTCAGAGGTTTAAAAAAAAAAGTTTTTATTGGAGGTTCTGAATCTGTTTATATTAAAGAAGCTAGTATTTAGCTGTAAATTAAATGACCTATGTGGTGGTCCTACATCAAGGTTGTGATTATTGCCATATTGAACATCATTAGGGTTTGAATGTTTAAACTTGTATTTTGTTTTCATTAATTTGTAATTAAGTTATAATTACATGTACAGACTTGTATCACATTAGGATCTGTGGATGGACTGAATGTGAGGATGCAAGAGATAGTTAAATTATAGAAGTTATTGAATATTACATCATTATAAATTAAAGTTTAAGAATTAAATATTTTAAATGTATATATTTTTTTACCTTACAATAAAAATCTTCACTACAGTCAGAACTTAAATGCTAAAAATTTATTATTTTGATTTACCATACTAGTTTTGTTAGTTAAATATAAAAGTTTGTTGTCTTTCAGTTAAAATTCATTTATCGTAGTTTTTACAACAGTGTGCTTTTGTTTGGCCCAGTGCACTTGGTTTTTTGATTTTCAAACTTCCCTGATTACATTGATAATTTTGCAAGATAATACTTTTTTTATATATACACAAAACCCACTAGTTTTCAATCTTTAAGACAAAAACTGTTCTTTGGAAAAATTTATTACTAGAAATATTGCATGAACTTGGTTTTATTTTAGGCAACTCTGGAGTCTGGATATTTGTCAGCTACTGCTGCCTACTATTTTTGAGTTGTTACAGAGTAAATTTGAATCGTGAGTATGTTATTCATTAAGTAATGTTTATTTCATTTTGTAATATACATTACATTTTAGTTAAGCTTTCTTATAAACTATAACACTACTAAAGTCTTATATAAAAGAAAAAAATATCAAATTTTTTATGACACTAACAATTTGTCCATTAATGACCCAGAAGTTTATTAATACAGCTTTTCTAAAGTTTTGAAACTGAATATCTCACACAATCAACTCACCAACTCTCCATTGTTTCATTAACATTTTTCAAGTATCTCATTTATACTGATATTTAGTGATGTATATAAGTTATTGTAACTTTATAAGTAAATAATTATTAAACTGTACAAGTATTTACAGCCTTCAGTTTCAAGTTCATGAACTGAAAAAGACAAATGTGTATGGTGTTGTCTGTTTTGTTTCAAAAAGTGTAAAAAAATATTATATGTAAGTAGTTGTCCAATGAAAATTTTTGTTTTATCAGGTATATGTCAGTGGGATGCAACAGTTTAAAGCTGATCCTGAAAAATTTTGCAACTGTGATAAAAACCAATATTACAGCACCACCTGGTATAGGAGTCGACATTACTCGTGAAGAAAGGTATCACCTTGTAGCATTCTGTAGTTTAAAAAAAACACTTAGTGCCTGCTCATACCTTGGCTTTGTATTAGTCTATAAAACTTTGTGTTGCAACTGTAGTATAATAGTATACAAGTACCTTTATGTAGATTTTCCTAAGCCACAGTAATGAATTTTATAAAATATTGATAACTCTGATCTGTATGTTTATGTACCGCTTAAATTTGACCTTCCAACTAAATACGCAATGTGTGATTTATCACCCACTTTTAATCCACAAAAAAATGTAAGTCTTTAATTGTTGTTTTTTAATTTATGTACTGTGAATCATACTGATTGTTAATTAAAATTGTGATAAAAAGTATACATTCTATATATTTCATTCACTATTTAATTTTCAAATAATGTGTTTCCACCTACAAATTTTACATTCCAGATACTTATAAATACAATATACGTACTCTTTTTGTGAGAGCAATATGTGACAACTTTTATGAGGAATTGTCTTATGGTTGATTCAATGTACATAAAAGTCCCATTTTAACACTTCAAATATGCATTAATTTCTATAGGTTTCAGATACAAAAATATAGTTAAACTAACCAAGTACAGTATTTTAATTTTATTATAGTGGTAGTGACAAAATATATGAAAACATTTTTGGTTGATTAACAGCATTAAAATGTATATAATTTTAAGCAGTTTAGGTATATAAAAATTTCAGATACAATATTTTGGTTTGTAAAAACTGTAAAGTTATGATACTTCTTTAATTTGATATATCTATGCTTGGTGTTCGAAAATGTTAACTTTTAAAGGTCTTTATGTGTACAGATATATTCTGTAATAGATAATTTAGGGAGAGTCTTCATGATAAACAAACAAAGTTGAAATGGGCAGTGACTGCCTAATTCAGAGTGACACTTGAGGAGAAGAGAATATCTTGGAGGACTTATCTACACTAATCTTTCCACCTGAGCTACTTCTGTAGATTAATTAGTTCTACAATACTTTCTTCTCAAATGTCGCTCTGAATTAGGCAGTTACTGCTCATTTCACCTTAATTTGTTTATGTACAGTTTTAGTATTTATTAATAACTTCTGTTTGAAAGTATAAAAGAGTGTATAATAATGTATTAACCATGCTATATGAAGTGCTCACAATACCTTTACCCAATACCAGGGCTCTTCAGGCTGGAATGCAATTTACACAGTAGTAGTGAAGGTGCTATTTACATAATCAAATTGCTAAAACAACGAGTGTTTCAGTGCAAGCTTGATTAAGTTAAAAGTGTAATTTTGTCAGTTTTATTTCGATTACTTCAAATCAGAATTATGGTAAGATTTTTAAACTATTTATATATATATATATATATATACACACACACATATAATTTTATTTTTTTATCCTTTCAGATACAACAAATGTGTCAGTTGCTACAATCATCTTCTGTCCATCCGATCATTCTTATTGAAACGACAAACTATGCAAGGTAAACTGGGACACTCTTTCAGAGAACTCCACCTGTTGATGCAAAGCCTGGAATGAAATCGCCTTTAGTGAACATTATAAGTACTTATAAAGAAGAAAAATAAATTGGGAACAACACAAGCCAGTACTAACAGGATGTGAAGTGATTGTGTTAAAACTTCTTATAGATGTCACTAACATTTTAGAGAACTATACAATGGGTAATGATCACACTAGTGTGAAAAATAACAGATTTGTAGATATTTATAATACTTTAATGTTTTGCCAATTATCTGTCTCAAATTAGGTGTGATATTTGTAAAATCCGCACTCTGTGAACAGATTATCTTCTGTCAGAAGAATCCACCATCATGTTCACTATTTTCATTTATTAGTCTCCATGAGACAATAATATACAAGTTCTTGAAAAACTTTTTAAAGAGTCCCAGTATAAAATTGTAACTAGAGATTTCACTTTCTCATTTTTCGGTTGTTGTATTGTAACAAAAACTATACAACCAACAATATGTACAATATTCTGTTATTTGCCAACTTCCGCTATACACAAAAATGGAGCATCTTACAATTTTTGTTCCTTTGAACACTTTCACCAGCAAAAAGTTAGAAGTTATTAATTCTGTGTTTAGCTTTAGCCTTATTTATCTTTAAAAAGTTTAGTGATTCACAAAACTTATTAATCATTTTAAGTTAATACATTCGTTGTGTGTTGAAAGATATGTATGACTGTATTATTTGTTTTAAAAGATTTAGAATCAGTCACAAGGAACAATGTTTGATATTGTTTGTTTTATGAAGACATATGTTTAGAGACCTACAGACTCATTCCCTACACTTTAGTTTGTGTTGTTTATGAAGAATGTTAACCGTGTACAAAGTAATTGGCATATACAGTAACTAAGTATTTATCTTCAGCAGAAGATGATTTATGTATTATGCAACAAAAAAATTCAATGAACAGAATTATCCAATGTAGTTTATTTTTTAGAATTTGGGTATGAGTATTTGAAATTCTGTCATATCCTTGTCTCATTTGATTTAATGACATTCAAACAAAAATGTGAAAATAGTTGATATGATTGTTATAATTGCTAAATATTGATATTGCATATAAAGCAGGGAATTGTGATAAAGCAGGAAAAAATTAAACATGAGTTTAACTTGGGAAAACTACAGCCTCTTACGTCTTGTAACACAAGGAAAAAGGAAGTTTAAAAAATGATAAAAACTTTGTTGTTGTTTTTTTCTTATTGTTCTTACCATCAACTAGGCTGATTATTATGACCCATATAATTCTTATAAAAGTATGCTAGTCAAGAAAAAAAACTAGTTAAGTTAAAGAAATACAAAACAGTTGAAATTTATTTAAATTTATGTCAAACATAAAGGCATCATAAAATATATTAAAAGAAAATGTACCTTGTTAATGAGAAGTCATATGATGTGCCCAATATATTAAATGTTGAATTATGTTTGTAAGAACTTTATTATCATAAGCAGGTGTTGGAGTTTTGACTTTAATGAACTATTCCAGCCTGTTTCTAGAATGGGATGACATTTTGGCTTCTATACCAAGGCTTTCTTCAGGTCAATATACTGGCCATTAAAGAGCCTACTAGAAGCTGTTCTTGACAGGACTAACTATTCAACAAGAACTTAAAAGTGTGCACAGCAAGTTGTTCTTGACAGAAATGACCACTTAATAGTAATCAACAGGAGCTATAAGAAGAGTAGTATAAATTATTGGCAGGTCTATGTATTGAACAGAAATCTATAGAAGTTGGCCAGAGTATACTATAATCCGCTTTCAGAGGAATTAGCTGTTGAATAAAAGCATGCAGGAACTACAGGGATTATTCTTTCAAAAATCAAAATATTATAGTACCTTGGAGTAAATGTACATATTACTGTTTGTTACAAAGCTCAACAAAAGCACTTCTGGCATTTTCTGTGCTTTATAAAATTGAACCTGTGATTTCATAGAAGACATTCCAATGTGTGTAATTATCTTCCGTAATATAGCTTTTATGTTACGGATAATTTAGTTTTGAGTAAATAAAAGAGTGTGTTTTTTGTAACTTAACTATAACATTAATGGCTAATTAGATAATTTAAATGCTCTCAACAAGTGTTGATAATCACTTACTAAGTAGTATATTCTAATTCAGAATGGAACAGACCAAGTTTATGGTTAACAAAGTATTCACAACTAACATACACATGAATGAAGGAACATATTAATTTTAGCTTCATGGAATTTGCCACAGAAAAACTTCTTTTTTTTTAATTAAATTCTTATAAAATCAATTTCAGCATAAACTTAGAAAACAGTAATGTTCTTTATAAAGAAGTGTTTCATTAAAACATGTTTTAAGTACTGGACCCTGCTGATTATTAAGCTGACTTTAGATCTGTTGTAAATTTTCTCATAAACATCAACGAATAGATTAATGCAAGTTTTATTTTATATAGGGGGGGGGGGAGAGAATTACTCCCTAAATTGATAACTACCTAAAATAGTTAATCTAAAGTACAGAAAAATCTGTTATTTCAAACGTGTGTATTTTACTTAATTAATTTGAAAAGTAACAGATCAGATACAATTGAAACCACCCCATGGTAGTGTTGTAGCAAGGCGTTTTTGTAAAAATGGTAAATATAGTTAAAAGTCAGAAAATTTGTTTTAACCTTGTTCATGCAAATTAAATAGAATAGTGATTGGCCTAAACAGTGAAAGACCTGTGTCTGATTTCTATGAAGGTTAATTAATCTTTTAAATTGAGATTTTTTTAAGTTTCTTCTAATGTAACTGATATAATTTTCTAAAATTTGATATTAATATGAGTTATTATTTTTTTCTCATTAAATCATGAAAATTTATTAATGGGACAAAGTAAAAAAAAAAGTCAACCTACATTTGTAATATG
>NW_013666150.1:195964-220160 GCF_000517525.1 Limulus polyphemus
AAACCTACATTAGTAATAGTAGTTATAATTAAGAAAAGAAAACTTTAAAAATATAACAATATTTCATCATACAAAAAAAAACTAAAATTGGAGAATAGAAATATGTAGGTATAATCTACTGTACTGCTCTTATACATAAGTATTTGCAAATATATTTGAAGCTAATTGAATAACTTTGAGGTTGGTTTTATATAAAAGATTATGGGTTGTTTTAAAAATATAGTCCATTTTTTGTTTCTTTTTTTTTACTGGAATAGTGCAAGTTAAGAATTTAAGTTTTCAGAAAAGACAATGCCATATTTTTGAGTTTGTTTAAAATGCATTGATATGATTTCTTGTGTTTGACTAAAATTTTTTTTTTAAATTATTGTTCATTTCAAAAAGGAAGTTTGAAGTAGTTTAATTTAAACTCATATAATATAAGAACCATATTTTTAAATACAGTTATGCCATATCATTTACAAGAGCCAACAACTTGCTTTCATGCACATAAAAGAAACTAAACACAACTGATCATAATCTCTAAAGTATATTTATTTGATTTTATTTAGCTCAAACAACTCAAGCTTATATAGATTAATTGTTATGGTTTCAGTTTTGTTTTCTGAACAAACGTATTTTCATTGTGACAGCTTAGAAAACATCGAATTGGAGCAAATCACTATGTATCATCAGTATTGGCTTATTGTTGTTTTAAAATATATATTATTACGTTTTAATATTTTGGAAATGATAAACAGAAATATTAATCCTGAACACTGTGTCAAATCTTTTGGTATCCTAAAACGAAAATGTTACAGTTTTATCGGTTACTAGATAAACTGATTTTACTCTGAGAAAGGTAAGATATTTTACAAACTGGTGTAACCCAGAAAGATAATGAATGTTTTCAGAATTATTTTCTTTTTATATATCATCACTTAATGTTTTTGGTTCGTAATTAAGTATAAATACATAGTGCTGAAACTTCTAAATTAAACTAAGTAACAACAATGTAACATTAAATAAGTAGTGTTTTAATTATAAATAATTGTTCTGTTTTATTGTTTGGAGAGGCTCACTTAATAAATATACTTGCTCAGATTATAATATTATTAAGAGCAATATTTTTTATGCTTATTGATTATTATTGTGCAAGTTCCTAAAAATAAATAATAGTTCTGTAATGGTGCTAATCAAATAATCAAATTTTTTTAATAGATTTTGAGCTCATTCCCAACCTTTATCTCTCTTAATGTATCATGTCACCGTATATTTTAGTTTGAATTTTTAAATAAATTGCGGGGTCGAGTGAGTGTGTGTAATTATACAAATAAAGTGTTGTGGGTCTATAATGAAATCGTCATAATTTATTTATTTCTTCAAAAATACTACAAATATTTTTTTTTTTTTGTACATTTGTATTATAATAATACTTTTAGTTAGATTCAACCACTTAAATTATTCGTACAAATTATACATATATAAAAACATATGTTAAGAATAATTTAAGTAAATGTTGAATTTTCATATTTAAAAAAATGGGGGAGGAAGGTTATGTAAAAAATGTCAGGTAAGCTTTGTTGGAGAAAAATATTAATAACAACTATTTTACCTGCAGATTCACAATTCAGATTTCGTTCACTTTCCGTATTTTTAGGCAGGGGGTGGTCTGAGTCTGATTGAGCTTCCGAGCAATGAAGTTATTTGGGCCTTTCGAAACTGATTTCAAATTATAATTTGAGAACAATAATGCACAGTTTGTTCCGTTTTGACCAAAAACTTATTGAAACGGAAGTTACAAAAAACCCAAATTATAATCACTAAACTATTTTATGCAATTACTTGACCTGGTGGTTAGATTACTCGACTTGAAATCATAATATCGCAGGATAGAAACCCGTTGTCTAATGTACTTGCCCTTTTAGCTAGTTATAATATGATCATCAATCTGTTGGACATATATTATGTTATGCGGATTAGACGACTTAATTTTTTACACATATATACCCATGAGGTGGACATATTTAAAACTTACAACTTTGCACATGAAAGTTTATATAATTTGTAATTTCATAACTTCTCATATTTTTCTGAAGTTAACATCAGTTAAGTATATCAGACCAAATGTAAACACTAGTTTCATGCCTTAATCTGCACATGGCTTTTACTACACCGGTAATGTATCGTTTTCATGTAAAATAAAATGTTTTGAATAATTAAGTACTCTGACTTTGTTATATCGACATTTAAAGGTGAATACCACTATGGGGAATGATACTTGGTCTTAATGGCAGGGTGATCTTGAGAGCCACTGTTCTAATGAGGATAATGCTAGCATTCCATCAAAAAGATTTTGTTATGATTCCAGAATAACAATATTAGTTCAAACTGAGTTTCACCAAGATGATAAATTTACAGTGTCATGAGGAATTCTTTTTTTTTTTTATGCAATAAGAGACTGGTTATTTACATGAGTTAAGCTGCAATAAAAATAGAAAAGTTTTTCCTACACTTCAAACCTTTAATTATAAGACCTTGCAGAGTCCATTTGGAGGAAAGGTGCTCAGATCCAGAAATATCAAACAGTAGGTGAGGAGGTGGAGGAGGAGGACATGACCATTCGGTAATAACTCTGTAAAAAGAGGAAAAGGGAGTATTTAAAAGAGTAACATTGCTAAATTTATTGTCTTTAGATCTAATACAGTATATGGAATGCATCATTGATGAAATAGGTGTAATGATTTGTGTTACTTCTTTTGGACTTCATGTTATATATATTTCAAGCATGTGTATAAATTTTTACCACAAATTATCAAATGATTCTGAATGAATTTTATTGTATTTGTATGATAAATGTTCTTAATCATTTACATCCACATCAATTAAGAATGTTGAGTGTTTGGAGGTGTAGATATATAAATAGCATTCTTTTCGACCCCCACTCCCCAAAAATAGGACATAATGCGCCACCTCTGTTCATTGTCAACAATATTTGAGATGTATATTTTTCTGTGATACAAAAAGAACAGATTTTAATCTTAAGATTTCTCTCTGGGCTAAAATCCAATGCATTCTTCATTATTACAGGTCAGATATGTGTGTTTTGTGAACGATTTTTGCACTAATTTCTAAGTTAAAATCAGGTTTAGATCATCTTAGTTTGATAAATTTGTTAAAATCAAATAGCAAAATTATCCAAACGTCTAGTTTAGTTGGAAAACTGCCATAAGCTGTCAGGTGAGATCGCCTTACCATTGTCAGTTCCACTGGCAAACGTTGAAAGTTCAACACACAGCAATGGCGGCTGCTTGCGCATGCCGAAAATCACGTGACTTCCAATCTAGTGTTATTTATATCTATGGTTATGGTATTGGCCAAAAGACCTCATTGCGATTATGTGCAGCACACAGGATATGCGGTTAAGATAATGTTTATTCTAATCAATGGAAGCCTGTATAGGGCCAATAAGAAAATAATAATAATTTTTTGATTATCTTTATGTTGGTGTAATGTGACACAAACAATCAGTCGGTAGAAACGTGCTTCATTGGCATAAAGTATTATATTATTAACAATAATAATTGGTATATTACAAATGACTGTTAAAAATAGTATTTTACTCGATGCTTTGTGTGTATTGCACGCCGAAAAATAATGATTAATTTTTCTTTTCAAAATTATATCTAAATAAATGTTTTATGAACATGTTTTCTAAAAATTAATTATAATCTAGTAGCAATATAAGTATGGAGAATGACAGTCTTCTTTTTAGTATTTTACGAAAATAACATTTTTTATGTATAGTTGGTTATCTCCTGTAAGTATTGCTTGAGTAGCATTTAGACTTCTGTATATTTTTTTGTTCAAATGTTGTTCTTGATAAATCCTTATAGATTGAAACATGAAAAAAAAAACTGATTCTCAAAGACATATTCATACTTAACCAACTGTATGACCCTGTAAATTATTAACTGTGATGGCAAAGGTAGTGAATTTTATTATGAGTTTCGGAGTCTTATCTTTGGATTGCCCTTTTGTTTTTGGCTTTGTTATCCTGCTGAGCTGAAGAAGCACGCTTAAATTTAGGTACTTTCAACATTAAAATGTGCTGCGGGTTATCGTAGAGTTGTAGCTGAAGGTTCTGATTAGTCAAAATTTGGTGATTTTGCGTCGGTGTGTCTCCTTGGCAACCAAGTAAACGTAATAGAGAATTTTAGCCAATGATAGCCCATTGTGTAGCTTTGTGCTTAATTACAAACAAACCACATCAATAAGGAGGTGACCTCTTTGTTTGAGGTAACAGTTTCTATTTTATTTTTAGTTATGGTTTTGTTTATGTACTTTTTCGTTCAATATTTCAGTTCAGCTATATTATCATTTGCCTTTAAAATCCTATCCTAGCTCACCTGCCTCCTAGTGTATGTTAGGTACTAGTCATTTTAATATAATGAAACTAAAGGTTCCCCTAGTGGTGAAGTATGAATACTAAGTTCATCTATGATTATGTAAACAAAATGCTATGTTGTTAGTTATGTAATATATATATATATATATATATATGTGTGTGTGTGTGTAGTTTTGCGTTCTGACAAAGAAGCATAAAGCCTATGATATGAAGTTAAGCAAGATTGTCAAGAGGAGCTAGAATAGAGATTTAAGTTATATTTGTTGATTATTAAAAGAAATAGGTTATTGCAGATACTCCTTTGATTATTGTTTGTGACTTAATGTTATTTCGAGAAGTGCTTAACATTAACTCAAGATATATTTGTCATTAGACAGAAGTATTATACCTATTATATTTTTAACACTACGTTTTTTATTTTTCCTTTTGGGTTTTTCAAGAAGAAAAAAAGAGTGAATAATATTATTTCAACCACATAAATTATATTATAATCCTGCTTCGCCATTTTGGAAAAGGCGTTTACATCATAAGAATTATTGTTGTAACAGATGACTTGTATGAATATTGTTCTGACCACTACTGTGTTAGTTGTATTCCAGCTGAGTTGATGAGCTCTGTATTGAGCGAAGGCGTCGTCGGCAATGTATATGATAAAAATAATGAGGTTTAAGTGATATTATACATTCATCTTCAACTTGAAAACCCTAAAGGTTGGTATAACGAATATACTATTAGAAAATTTAATAGACCTAATACTTATGTCTGTTGACTGATGTAATTAATTATGACGATGTTTTGCCAGCTTAGAAAAGGACATAGCTTTTCCTAAGGATGTTTTTCAGCTGCACAGTTATATTTTAACTTCATCATTTTCAAATACTTGACACCTTATTGCACCTCATATGTACAGGCCTAACAAAAAATGAAGAATATTCTAGTAAATACATTTACTTATCAACTTTGGAATGGAATTTTATTACCTTAAATATATTTTTTTAATACTTATCCACTTGAACTTACTTATATAGATGAATTTTCAACTGCACAAATATTTTTACAGGTGCACAATTTGTGTTCAACTGTACACTAAGAAAACCCCTGGAAAAGGCGTTCGCTCCATAAGCGCTTGGTATTTGTTCTGTGTGCAATCTAACTAATTAAGTTTGTGCCCCCCAGTAGCACAGCGGTATGTCTGCGGACTTACAACGCTAGAATCCGGGTTTCGATACCCGTGGTGGGCAAAGCACAGATAGCCCATTGTGTAGCTTTGTGCTTAATTACAAATAAATAAAATTAAGTTTGTTTCTCCTATCGGATTTTCCCCGATTTGTTATTATTATTATTATATGGTATGATGTGATATTAACAGTGTTGATTATTGTAAGATTTATGTTTGAGATATTTAATTACGAAGCCCTGGCCATGATTAATTTATTGATTATTAATTATTGATATCTTGTAAAACTTGACCTTTATTTACTAAATTCATAATTTACCTTACGGTGGTAGTGACACGTCAATTAATGCATTACATCTCTTTGCAAATTGGCTGGAAAGTGGGCATAATGATACTGAAGTTTTTGTTTACGTTTGTTTCTTGGTGTGCCAACGGTAAATTTACGGACTTACAACACAAAAAATCCGAAGTTCGATTTCCCGCGGTGAATGGAGTGCAGATAGCCTTTTGTGAAAATGTGTTCTACGAAAAACAAAAATATTTCATTTCAGTGCACAATAAGTCAAAATACAGTAATCCAGCTACGTCATTTATTTTTCTAGTTCTACTTATGTTAATTTAAACTTTACCACAGTACAGTAATTCGCTGAAATATGAATACAGCTTTACGAAAAACAACTTTTCTGTTTCAAACCATCACTTTTCACATTTCCACTGCGCAATATTTTTACTTGATATGTTATTTTTTAATGCTTATTGGAACCAACTTTTATATAAAACGTAAGTAAACAAATTAGCAGACGAAATGTTTTAAGTTTGGTCGATAAATTGCAAGCTTATTCGACGAAGTGAGCACAGTCCCTAATAGTTTCGTTATATAGTTGAAGTCTGAACATCCTTGGGACTACTAGGAGGTTAATAGCACTGGTAGGCAAGTTTAGTAACGTATTACAAATGTATGCAGATTTAGTTACTCTTTGTAACAGTTAAACCACGAAGAATATAAAGATAAAAGATTTGTGTGAAACTGTTTGTTTATAATGAAGAAATATAAAGATGTTTAGTGAAGTTCAAATTGGTGTAAAAACCCTCAAGTTTCGTTCCATTTCTAGGCTCGGCATGACCAAGTGGTTAGGGCGCTCGACTCACAATCTGAGGGTCGCGGGTTCGAATCCCCGTCCCACCAAACATGCTCCCCCATAACCCTTGGAGGCATTATAATGTGATGGTCATCCCACTATTCGTGGGTAAAAAGAGTTAGCCAAAGAGTTGGCGGTGAGTGGTGATCACTAGCTGCCTTCCCTCTAGTCTTACACTGCTAAATTAGGGATGGCTAGCTAACGCAGATAGTCCTCGTGTAGCTGATCACAAACCAAACTTGTTCTGTATCGTCGGTTTTGGTCTGAACCAAGACCCAAGATTTTGTTAATAGTTAATGTTAAAATAATGACCGCTTAGCAAAATTAAAACGCTAATTCTAAAGTGTGTGTCATTAAACTATTAACTTAGTGGCATCAAAACCAGTCCAAAGCCATGATTTGTTTGTACTGAGAAAAACACTACATACGACTCAACTTAAGAGAAAGTACTGTGCTTTTTAACCATTCTTTACCCTTCTATAACTAGTACATTTTTAAACACATTTTAAACTTTATGCGTGTACTTGACCTGGAAATGCGCTATCACCATAGGCTTGTGAATTATAAAGTTATACACGAGAGAGTAAAGGGAGTGACTTAGCTATTTATGGCAGCTATATTTCATGGTTAGCACTTTCTTAGTGCGGGATTACCCGTGTAGTTGTCACAAATGGGCAGTAGGGTAATCTAGTAGTTGCAATTGGCTGTTCTATGGATTAATGCTTTTTGTGTGAGTGTTTCCTGATTTCTTATCCGTTGTTTTGAGAGTCAAAATGGAGAAGGCTTGTTCGAGAAACTGCTGAGATTTGAATTTATTTTCATAATCAAAGTTTTCTTAAGTTTGCGCTCTTTTTATATGATATTAATTTCAGCCCAGCCTAATTCTATCTTATCTTCGACTTCAGTTTAAATTTAATTTTTTTCTTTTATCTTATGCTCAGTTTCAGTTAGTTTTGTTTGATTATTTTATTTTGAAAAGTTTCTTTATTTGTGAAAGTTGTCTTGAGGGTTCCTTTAGTCACCTCAAAACCTGTTTAGCTTCTGCAAACTAATTTTGGATATTTCTGTTATTAGTGGAAATAACTAATTGTGCTGTATATTCCTTAATCAGAATATCACAAATACATTGTTACCTCAGTAATTGCATTTTTCCAATATTCTCAGGAATACCCGATCCACAATCCTAAAGCTTTGAAATTATGCCTAAACTTTCATACAAAGGAAGTTTAAGTGGGTCAGTAGCTGCTTGAAGAGGAGGACGAGGCTAAGCTAATAATGAGTGCCGTGCTTCTCAACTGGCACAATCTTTAAGATTCACTTTCAGATGCTCGATGAGGAAGTTGCCTGCCTGTGCGGAACAGTCACACACAATTCTCAAACATGGGAAAATAAGAATCTAAGCACTTCTTAGGATGGCGTGGGATATTCGTCAAAAGCCAGTGTTAGATGTGCTATTTCACAATGAAAGTTCCACGTCACTATTGTTGCATATCTTGACATGATGAAGAACATTTTCTTCCTAACATAGAAAGAATGGCTCTTCCCCCCTTCCGCCGCAGCAAGATAAGTTGGGACTCTACCGTATTTACCTTACTGCTGGATTGGCAATTTGGATCCTAATGGCGTTCAAGGACTGTATCAGGGAAACAACTGATGCAGTTCCAGAACATTGCTTTTCAGCGTATTTGATAAACCGCAAAGATATCAGTAGAAGTGTACCATGCAAAGTCGAGGAAAGTCATGTAGAGGCGACTAATCGTGAGAATCTACTAATCAGCTACATTAGTATCTACAAAACACTGGCTCAGTACTATTAACCGAACAATACTTTGAACGCGGACGCAAAGAAAAACAAGAAAACACAAACACGTGTATTTACAATTTTGGAACTTTTCACCTCTTAAACTGGCCGGCTTCTAATTTCGTGTTTCCAAGGGCAACAGATCTACTCCTGTCTAAGAAAAAGTTTGAAACTAACCTAACTACCTCGTCTTCCGATAGACTTTTCTCTGTGCCCACCAACCAGAATTAGCATTAAGGTAGAAATACGCCTTATTCCACTTCCTTGAGGACTAATTAATTCTTATATGTGAAGCCAAACTCTATTGAAAGTCAAATTTAGAATATTACGATTTAACTTCGAAGTTAAGATTTAAATTCTTAAGTTTTACCCTAACTACTGAATCTTCAACAAACTAATGAAACCCTTACTATGTAAGTTCGCTCACCTCCAACACAAAAAGCCCCCCAGTGGCACAGCATTATGTCTGCGAACTTACAGCCCTAGAAACCGGGTTTAGATACCTGTGGTGGGAAGAGCACAGGTAGTCTCTTATTCCCCCATTTTTAAATTAAATTTTTTTTACTGATCTTGTGTCATACAATACTACTGTACGAAACAGTATGTTCTATTTTTCAGTCGTTTTATTGTGAACAAACAAACTTCCAATTTTACTGAGGGCATTCTTTGAATAATCTGGGTTTTATTTCTGTTTATGAATTTGGGTTATTGACGTAGGTAGATGTTTTAGTTTAGGGTTGTTACTTCTTATGCGTATTATACAGCTTAGATAGTACTTGTGATTTGGGGTAAAGTTCACCAGTCGTTACTACTTAGAACTTAGGGTTGACAGTAACAATCATGTACAGAAAGTGGAACTAATGTGATTAAAGTTTATAATTTTACATGAAAGATTAGTGGTGACTACAGTAAAAAAATGTTTTGACATTACAGTGAAATTAAATTTTCTGTTTTTTTTTGTTTTTTCAGATGAACTTGAAATTGATTATGTATTTGTATTATGTTATCATCAGATGTAGGAAAGTACGTCCAAAAAAAAAGTAATTTTAGATAAGTTGCTTCAGCCTACTTGTATAATGGTTTGTACTTTTGTAAGTACAGAAAATGTCCTTTCCTGCCATCATGAAACAGTATTTTCAAACTCTTTAATAAATATTTTCCAATTATTGTACTATTATAACTGAACCAGATTTATAAAACTGATCAACCCTGTTGATTGATCTTATCTGTTAAAAAAAAAACGTTTGATTTATCTTTATTAATTCTAGTGTCACTGGCTGTACAAAAATACTTGAAAATTTTTAACATTAAAAAAATAGACTCCTCAACAGTAAGTTAACCTAAGCACTTTTGCTAAATGCTGATGTTAAAAGAATAAGAACATAAAGTATAGCAAAAAGAGGGCAGCCAAGCCGAATTCCCAAGCTCCATGTCAACCTTCTGCTTAAGATTTTTGCTATTGCTAAAACTGACGTTCATCTTAACTGTAGTGTACACAATTTTAATACAATTAGTAAACTTTACAGGAATAACAGTAAAATTTGAGAATATTTCATAATTAACCCAATAGAAAACTTTCTCCTATTCAGGAGAGATGACATAGGCAGGAGAGCTTGGACTGTTAACGATAAAAATGATATCGTAGAGCGTATTGATACTGAAGTTAATATAACGTCCATAAACACCAGCAGTCTGGGCAGAGGGTATTACCATGGCAATGAACTTACTAAGGCAAGTATGGAACTGTTTGTAAATTTTTTGTGACCAATGTTGTTAAGACTAATGGATCGATAATGCTTTATGAGATCAAAGCGATCTTTTTTTTTTTTACACTGCAAGCTGCTTACACCTTCCATAAAGTAACTGGAAAGAGACACTTTCTCAACAGCATCGTTGAACATACTGATGAACTTAGCACCATTGATAGACCAGAACTGTCGATAAAATTTGGAAGGAAGTGTATCAAGACTATGCGACTTCTCTGTTCATGTGATTGAACACGTTCTGTGTTGAAAGAGGAATAGTTAAAGATGAAAAAGAAAGGTGAGCTTTGATTTAATTTCTTCTCATCTGATAAACTTTTATTTTTAGCATACAGGTTCTTATTATAATATATAAACCTCATTTTTTGATATAATTGGTTCCAGATATAGTTTTGAGATCAGCAGTTAAATTCTGGTTCCGAAATTTATGCTTTCTTTCTTTTAAAATTTTCTCTAGGTAAATACTAAATAATTCTTCTTGTATATTCTTTCTATACTCACTTAACCTGTTTACACTATCATCATATAATTTCTCTAGGTCTTCCTTAATAGCTTTAAGTGATTCCAGGAACGTAGGGTCTCTATTTGTAAAACTAGCCAAACCATTAAGGCAGTGGATTCCAGACTTTTTTTCACTGAGAACACACTAATCCACTTACCTTGATTTGCGCGCCACCCCTGCTGACACATGAAATATTTTTTTTAGTTGTTTTTCTTTTTTTTACGTTTTTAATTCTTCTTCGTTTGGTGAAACTCTCGCGACACCCCCTAGCAACTTGCCTTGACAAACAGTTTTTTTGGAACACTTTGGAATCATTGAAAACTTCAGCTATTTTAATCTTCATTTTGTTTACCATCATTGGCTATTTACATCAGTAACGACACAGGCAGCACCAAGCTTATTGTTAACACTAATGAAAACGTCACTGTACTCTAGCAAGAAAACATGAAGTTTCAAAAAACCGCCACCCTAGTCAACCTTATTAGTTACATTAAAGGCAAGAAAGACAAGTTGATGATAATAATCACAGTATAATGGTTAGGATATACTATAAGGTTAACAGACATTTTGAGGGTATTGAGGAGAAAAGGTTGGGAAACAAACTACCTTAACTTGTAACTTCCCTAATACCATTCCAGAAGGTGATACCTGGATTGTTACCTTCCAGGTGTCTCTAAGTATATCCTGTGAGTATGTAGCTGTATAATCTTTTCTGGTGTTATTTTTAATTAGTGTAATTAATTAATTCAAATTATGTCATGGAGGGGGAGTGCATGTAATCTTTAAAATCTTAAAAAAACTGGTGTATATTACTTTTTTTTTTAAAGTTAAGCACAAAGTTACACAATGGGCTATCTGTGCTCTGCCCACCACGGGTATCGGAGCCCGGTTTCTAGGGTTGTAAGTCCGTAGACATACCGCTGTGCTACTGGGGGGGCTATATTATTTAAGATCAACAGTAGGAGCATAAATATTAATCAGATATCAAATACATAATTTGTGTGTCTAATTTTCTACCAATGTAACAGATTTCCCTGACACTATTACGTCTGGCTGAATGCGTGAATAGTGCCTGAGAACTTACGGGATAAAATTATACCTACTCCGACTTTGTTTGGAATGTATAAGCTCCACAATGAACAAACCTTAAATTTTTTCTTAAACTATATGACGCTTTGTGTTTGTTTGAAATGACATTCCCGTATGCACGAATTATCAAAATTATTTCAGGTAACGTAACTGATGTCAAATTCCTGCTTTTCAGCATTCTACAAACCTTTGGCATTTTGAGTCCTATTTTTATGTACCATTATGGTAAGGTAAAAGATTATACATGGAATACAAAACATAAAATATAAGAAGTTAAAATACAATCACCATGAGAGAAAAAATTGAATCATCTGTCTGTTACAGGCTCCCCATACTTTGACGATTTCTCACAGTTGGTTGTGATGCACTGGTGGACAAAATCGATAACTCTCGGCTTTGTCGTTGCTGGTGGTGGATTCATATAACTGTAAATCACTTTCTAAAATACGAAAATTCTTGGCTTTCGGAAAAGGAGAGAGGCTGGTACATATTTTTTACATCCTGCTCTATCTCGTTCTTCCTTATAAACAAGGTATGTGTATGCACCTGTATTTACCCTTTTCCCTAATGGAATCACCCAGTTACGTCTTCAGCTCTATGTTACTGAATGAACTCCTGACCTTCTGGTGGCTGAACATCCTGAACGTTTTTTTAAAACTTGATTTATAAATTAAACCATGAGTTTTGTGAACTAACAGTCTATTACATTCAGCCTCTGAACGAGAGCTATGACTGAAAGCCTTATCTCTGAGCTAGGCCCGACATGGCTAGGTGGCTAGGGCGCTCGACTCGCAATCTGAGGGTCGCGGGTTCGAATCCCAGTCACACCAAACATGTTCGCTCTTTCAGCCGTGGGGGCGTTATAATGTAACGGTCAATCCCACTATTCATTGGTAAAAGAGTTGGCGGTGGGTGGTGATGACTAGCTGCCTTCCCCTCTAGTTTTACACTGTTAAATTAGGGACGGCTAGCGCAGAAATTCAAAACAAACCAAACTTATCTCTGTGAATCCTGTTGGCCTCGTTGCTAAACAGAGATCCTTCTTGATTATATTGTGTTTTGTTATTTGGGGCACATGCACAGAGATCCTTCTTGGTTATGTTGTGTATTATTGTTTGGGGCATATGCACAGAGATCCTTCTTGGTTATGTTGTGTATTGTTGTTTGAGGCACATGCACAGAGACTCTTCTTGGTTATGTTGTGTATTGTTGTTTGGGGCATATGCACAGAGATCCTTCTTGGTTATGTTGTGTATTGTTGTTTGAGGCACATGCACAGAGATTCTTCTTGGTTATGTTGTGTATTGTTGTTTGGGGCATATGCACAGAGATCTTTCTTGGTTATGTTGTGTATTGTTGTTTGAGGCACATGCACAGAGATTCTTCTTGGTTGTGTTGTGTATTGTTGTTTCGGGCACATGGATAACTTTTGCCATTGAACTCTGTGTTCGTGGATTTTCACATGTTGAAAGATTCTACGCTCTGTTTACCACGACAATGGTATGACTTGTTGCAGGTCTCTTTCTGGGTGTTCTTGGTGTGCCAACTTAATCTATATTTTTTTGTTCTTACAATGCCGTTAAGTACAAGGGATATCCCCGTCTCGGTACTGAAAATCCACGATATGAACACATCTTAGTGATCTGAGTGCATGAATATTTTGCGTTGAAAAGGACAACTATATGCCCTTCCCAAAAGCGATCAAATTTGATAGCATCACACTACTGTCAAAACCTAATTCAGTTACATGTCATCTCACCGAGACTTTCTATCAACTGTGATTATCACGTGACTTGATGATTTGCATATTTAGAATCATTTTATTATAACTTGCTCAACCATGTATATGCTTTTTGAGGTAATTCAATAATCTGTAAAATATTTTAACTAAACCAAATGTAAGGACTTAAGGATTATAGTAGCACATTGTTTATAACAAAGATACAGGGTTTAGGAAAATCCTGGAAACGCCTTACCTTTTTAACTTCATACTCTGGTGTCTTTAGAGGGGAAAATGTAGTCTGTGGTAATTTACCTGCATTAAATTCATCTAAACCATTGAATTTGTCTGTCTGCAAATAGGATATTATTATTTTTCATAAAAAGGTTCTAAAAAGGTCCATCAGATTTAAAGAGGCATGATTGTAGGTGAAAGTCTAGCTGGATTCTCAATGACAAGAACTCCTAAAATAATTAATATATCCTGAGCAATAGTGTCAAACGTTATGCGAGTGTGAATATAAAAAAGTGAAACCACATCAGACCAACATAACAGTGGTTGAAGAAGTAAGTTTACAATTTGTGACTGCCGAGCATTAGCACAAGTAGTGAAACGAAAACTAAAGACAACATACAGCTTCAAATGTGTGTGCAGAGCTCAGTGTTAGAGTACAACAAGCAATCTCTGTCAAAACAACTCGAATGGAAAAACTGCACAAGATGAGTTACCATGGTAACTGCCGTTCATAAACCAAGAACAGCAAAAAAAAACAGAATGGTGTCAAGAACATAATAAATGACCTTAAGATCAATGGAAAAACTGTACTTTTGTGATCAGATAAATCTTTTTTTTCCCCTCTCACATGAAATGGACGTGGATATGTACAGTGAAAACCAAAAGAAGCTCACAAACCTGAACGTTTTGTGCCATCAGTTAATTACCCAGTGGAGGTTTGTTATGGTATGGGCAGCTTTTTGTTGCAATAGTGAGTTGAACTGTTTCAAGAAGACAGTACACTAGCTTATACTGATGAAAATTGTTTCAAAGAGTCTGGGTACCTATCTTGTGGATTTTTTGTGTGTAGGGAACATGAATTGTATGTATCGTATTTTTGTTTTTTGTTTTTTTATCTATGAGGTCACGCCGATAATCCTGAAGTTTTCAATTTAACAGTTTTGGTACATTATGTCAAAAATCTGCTAAGATAAGGCACCATTAGAAGGTCGCTGACCGCTTAATGCAGGGTGGTTCAAAGTTAGCTTTCCTATTTAAAATTTAATAATCACATAACTAAAGAAATACAACCATGCAGTTTTCAACATCTTATAGCGCAACTCAAACTGTTTTTAATAACATTTCAGTAGACTTCTAAGCGTGCACCATTAGTGGCTCTCAGAACGTCTAACCGATATGCGATTTCAGACCGCATTCGCTGTAACATGCCCACAGTTACAGTGGCGATGGCATCTGTTAGCCTGTGCTTTAACTCTGTGATGTTTGCTATAGATGTGCGATACACAATGTCTTTAACATACCCCCAAATAAATAAGTCTAGTGGAATGATATCTGGCGAACGCGGAAGCCACGGAATTAGCCCACCCCGATCAAGCCATCGCATTGAGCTTGGAATGAAGAAAATATAATTTTGGGACACCCAGTTTAATTCGATTTATCCCTCTTCGAACAATTTTACGTTGATCATCAAGGTCAAATAAGTTTGATAATTTATATTCGTTTTATTCCTGTTTGGCTTTGTTAAATTAAAGTGTTGAGTATTCGCAATGATACAGTTAAATTAGTTTGTTACGTAAGCCTATAATATGCTTACCTATTAAGGTTAGTGAACAACCGAAAATGTCGCTAACAGTGAGGATATTGAACTGACGAAACAATGCATTTTAATCTTTATTGGTAAGAACATATACTCATTACTAGGTTAATTTTTAATTTTGAGCTAAGTATGTAGCTTGCTTGGTCAAAATTTAATATTAAATACCAACTAGAGGGGGTTGGTCTCAATAATAATAATAATAACAAACACATTAGTCGTTTAAAAAAAACAAAAAACACTTATCATCATTTCTCCCACTGGACAGGCCCTAAGGTGCTAATTTTAACAAATTACATGGGATTATAACAATATTGACTTCACACCCTAATATTTGATCTTTTATAATTTTTCTAGAAACAATGTACACAGGAAACCCAAAACATTACATATTATTGTTATTTTTTATTTATGTACTTGCTTTATTTTTACTGTATATGTATATATATTGGAAGTATATTCATTGAAAATGCCCTATTTGAAAGGAGAGAGTGGTACACTTACATAGATGTATATTACTTCAACAGAAGAGGCATTTCTAGATATCCAGAAAACCTTGAGTTTTCATTGTATTGCTTGGCAGACGGTATCTACTTTATCTGCTGTACTTCGTAGTGCCAGTCGTAACTAAGTGATCATTGTATGATTTGATAAATGACGAGAACAAAGAGTAACCTTATTGTAACAGTATAACCGATCTCTGGCTGTTTTGTGTTTCATGAAACACACATGTATATATATAACTTTTTTATTCACTACAAGATTATTTTTAAACGTGATGACAACGCAAGGATTCACTACAAGTTAAGATCCATCTTTTAAAGTGCCTAATATGCCCACTATAATAGTGACAGTCAAATTCCACTAGTCGATCAGACAAGAGTAACCCAAGAGTTGGCTCAGCACAGATAGCCCATTGTGTGTGGCTTTGCGCTTAACAACACCAACGGAAACAGAACGACTAGTTTCCTGACTTTCAGCTATAAGTTTAAAATTAGGGACGGTTGTGTAGAGATAGCTCTAGTGTAGGTTTGTGCAAAAAATCTAAAACAACAACAACAAAATAATACATTTAACGTGGAACGATGTTAAAATTACCAGTTATTTTAGAATTATTGGAAATTTAATAAAATCTATATGATCTTTATAAATGAATTTGTAAAGTATCATAAAAGAGAATTATAAAAAGTACTTGAAATCCTCCTTATCATTCCCCGTGCTTTTTTAGGACTTTTAATAAATTGCCACCAACACTCATGAAAACCAGAATGGAATGAATGAGAAAATGTTTCAAAATTACTTCTGGTCAATCAGTGAATTTGCGCTTGCTCATTACTTAAGAAAAAGATGTGTAGCCTTTTTTTTATTTTGTTACTTTAGGTTCCAACAGGTGGTGCTACTATCCCACTTGTCATTTAATCTGTTTTGATGACAAAATATTTAACATTTATTTGTTAATTTTATACGTTAAAAAAGAAATTCAGACACATATAAAAAAATATTTCTTTTATTAATTTGACCCACAGAATTACGTCACAGATGTGAAATGGTCGTGTATTGCTATTTTCAAGCTGGCTAAGAACTTGAAGTCAGGCTCGGTGATAATCTCAAAGGCTTATAACTTTAAAATTTACTTTCGATCCCTTCACTGGGCATGTCACAAATAGACCAATGTCTGGAGTTCCATAAAAACAAGCAAACAAAAGAATTTAAAAATAAAAAGTGATAAAGGAATCGCATTGTATTATAAGCAAAATATCAAGTTTTGTACCAATGCAAGGACTAGGGTTTGGTTTGTTTTAAATTTCGCGAAAAGTTACACGAGGGTTCTCTGCGCTAGTCGTCCCTAATTTAGCAGTGTAAGACTATAGGGAAGGCATCACCACCCACCGTCATCTCTTGGGCTACTCTTTTACCAATAAATAGTGAGATTGACCGTTACATTATAACGACCCAACGGCTGAAAAGGCGAGCATGTTTTTTGGGGGGGATTCGAACCCACGACCCTCAGATTGTGAGCCAAGCGCCTTAACTACCTGGCCATGCCGGGCCCAAAGACTAGGGAGGAGAGCACTCTGAAAATGGTAATTTACAAGAATGGTAACCAGAGATCCCTGACAAATTTATTTCTAAGATTATAAACTATTAATTGAACTAGAGCGAAAACTCCAATACAGGTAGATTTAATTCTTGTATGAACCACGGGAACTCTGTGTGTTGAGAAAGTGTCTGGTAATAATCTTAATTATCAATTTGATTTGTAAAGGGATAGCTGTTTGCTTCAATTCCCGAATTCGTTTCAAATATACATAAGGTTAAGTTTTGAATTATTTTAGTACAGATGCAACGCTGTTTCTCATAATATTTAGGCACATTAAAACCCAAAGACATAAGCCACAACTTCTGTAATAATTCCTATTATGTAAAGAAGTTCTCTTACATTGAAAATTTCTAAGTTTTTCGTTTTGAATGTGGAGTCTGCTTTAGAATTCCGAATCTTAAAATTAGGCATTGACCAATAAGCTTACTGCATCCTTTCAGAACAACATTAAACCTGAAACCAAGTTTTGTGGAGAGGGGTGAATTTTCTATTTTGTGATCTCGTAAACACACGATTATTGACAGCTTATTAAGCATGTTGAAAGTTTGTTTTTGTTTTTATTAGGTCATCTCATTCCTTATATTTTTGGATATGTTTGTTTGTTTGAAGTTAAGCATAAAGCTACACAATGGGCTATCCGTGTTCTGCTCACCACGGGCATCGAAACCCAGTTTCTAGCGTTCTAAGTCCGCAGACATACCGCTGTGCTACTGGGGGCTACTTGCAACTATCTGACCTTTGAGTAGTATTGTGTTAGTAAGCATCACTGCTACATCCTTACTCAATCCATTTCCGCAGACATACCGCTGTGCCACTGGGGGGCATTTTGGATATGTTCAGAACCGTTTCTAATTTCAATGAGTTTCAAAAGAAACCGAAACTTTGTCCAACAAATCCATAAGTAAGAACAGAAGTATATAAGAAATATCAACATAAAAAGTGGTCCACTGAAAATACAAATATAGCAACTTTCCAATTAATATTTTTTTCATTCAGTATTGAGTATTTTTCTGTCATAAGCAACTCGCAAACAGACGAAATTAATTTCCTTAATTTTCAGTTTTAATGCTGTTTTTCTATTTTCCTACTGAGAATTACGTTTACATCATTTTAAAAATCTATTTACTAAACTTATGTGCAATCGTAATTTTAGTTATATATTTTTGAAACTCCGTTTAACATTGAAGGAGTATATAACACGTGATAAATGATTTTTTTTAATTGATTGTTGTTAAGTGTAAAGCGTAAAACTACACAAAGCGCTATCCGTCCTTTTCCCACCAGTACCGAACGCAGATTTTTAGCGTCCTAAGCCTAAAAACACTGAGCCATTAGGGACGTTTTTATTATGTTTGTGAAATGAAACAAACCTTAATAATGGAATATTTTTTGTATTGGACATCTTTAGACTATAAAGTTTGGTGACCTTTTTTGCCTAAATCTAAAAGAGTAATGTGTATCAGGGTTTGTCTTAAACCATTAATATTAATTCACAAATGTATATTATAGTTGGTAATATCGATAACAATTTAACTCTTTGAACTTTATTCAAATACCTCAAGGCTTACACAACTACTTCATTATGTCTTACAATATTTCTGGTTTTTTAAGCAAATAATCATCCGAACTGACAGTTCAGATTGTCAAAGATTAATAACATACAAGCACCTAATTCCTTACACAAAGCTGTGGAATTTTATAACAAAAAGAAGAAATATGGGAGGAAATGATTTAAATCTCTTCTACTGTATTAAATTTTAACTTGCCTTGGAGAGTGACGCCCATTGTCTTATCGGTGGACTCTAATCATCTAATTATCTCGCTTGTTTGTCATGTTCACAGATACAAATGTAGAAAACATAGTAAATTCAGCAATGTACTTACTTCTTAGGACTAAAAATAAAAATCAAAGTAACAGCTTCATTATGTACTCATTATAATAATATTTTCACACACACACCCACGCTGGCCCAGCGGTCAATCTGAGGATTCATGACACTAAAAATCAGGTATCGAAACCTGCAGTGAGCAGAACACGGGTAGCTCAGACAAGCAAAACAATATTTTTTCATATGTAGAGAACCATATTTATAACATTAGTTTCACTGCTAATAGCAAAACTTTAATTAAGAAAACAAAACGAAATTATAGAGGACGCTAGTGAAACCAAAGTAAGAATTAAATTTTATTTTATTTTAGCACGTAAAATATAATACTAGTAGATTGCAGTAAATATTTTAGTGAGTTGTATGGTTTGTGTCAGTGCACAGATCTACTTAATATCCTACATAAATACTGCACTGAATTGCAAGTTTTGCATTGTGGTAGCTCAAATCCGCACTTTTCTGCTCATTCTGTCTGTGGCACTTGAAGAAAGATTTGTCAAATGTTGACGTCACATTAAGAGTCTTATCACGAGACTAGGTAGAGGATGTCTAAAAGAGACATCGTGCAGTGGCTCATGGATCTCACCCATCATTCAATTTGTAGGGTGGAAAGAATGTTTTCTCTTTCCGAGTGATTCGTGGTATATGTAAAAATTATTGCTCAATCATCATAATGTTTTTCTCTTTAACCTCTCCAAAAATTATAACCTGGTATAGTAATGATGTTAAAAGATTTAAATTGAAAAAATATTTTCATAGATACATATTACAAAATCTGTTCTTCTAGAATAATGTTTATATCATAAATAATCAATATTTATCGTAGACAGCTTTTGATACTTTTCAGTCATAAGCGCTTAGTGTATGGATAATGATAACTCAAGTTGAATAAATGTTTTTTTTAATAATTACATTAAATATATTAATAATAATCCTCCATTCAGCGCCAATAGGTAGAATTAAATATACTGATAATGACATTTTTAAATTATCAGCTCCAGATGCGATGAAAGAAGTGTTCCTCAATCATTAGTTTCAATTGTACTGAAAATTATGTTCTCGGTCATTAGCTACAGATGTACTAATAATGACATTATTTAACCTTAGTTTTCACGTATAATGATACTTCTCAATCCAAATGTTCTGATAACTGTAAACATCAATTATCAGTCTGCATATGTACTGAAAATCTTGTTCCTCAATTATAACCTCCGGATCTAATGACACTTCTCAGTCATTGGCTTATTATCTACTCGTAATGTTATTCAACAATTATGAGTTAATAATTTAATGTGAATGAAACTCTCTCGTCATAAATTCAAAATACTTTAATGAATATCACCCTCAATTAACAGTTCCAAAAGTAGTAATAATGTTAATCCTCACGCATCCGCTCCAAACGCAATGGTCTCGGCAAGGCCTATTGATTAAGGTGATCGACTCGCAATCTGCGGATCGTGGTATCAAAACCTGTCACCGAACATCTCGCCCTGTCAGCCATAGTGGGCGTTATAATGTGACTGTCAATCCCACTATTCAAGAGTTGATGGTGGATGGTTTGACTAAGTGCCTTCTCTCTACCCTTTCACTTCAAAATTAGGGACGGCTGGCGCAGATAGCTCTCGAGTAGTTTTTCATGAAAATGTAGCAAACAAACAAATAAATAAACCAAATTCAATGATCATGATACACTCCAACCAGTAACTACAAGTGTACTGATAGTGATAATCCTCAATCTTCAGTTTAGATGGACCCGGTAATGATATTCTTCAATCATAATCTCCAGTTGTAACGGTAATGAACCCCTTAATCATGTGTACTTTTAATGTACTGATAATTATTCTCTTATATCAGGGCTGGGCGTGGCCTTGGATAACTTTTTGAGTTTATGATTTAATGGCCTAAGGTTCAAGACATAAAACTGCTGAATGTGCTCCAAAGGTTTCGCTGTTGGCGCATTATGAAATGACAACCAATCCCGTTATTCGTTTCAGACAAAGTCATTGTGGCGGCGGGTTCAGCTGTTTGGCTACCTTCTCTCTCTCTCTAGCCAGTAGTTCAAAATTATGGACAGCTATGTCTGAACCCCAGGGGTATTTACCTGGTTGCTTAGCTCACGAGCACATAAAATGCCGTTCAGGTTTGAAAATTCCAATTCTCTCCCATAATTAGTTGCAATTACAATATTATGATACTGCTTAATCATAAACTCCAGGCCCCCCAGTGAAAAAGCAGTATGTCTGCTGACTTCTAACGCTAGAATCCAGGTTTCGATACCTGTGGTGAGCAGTGTAGTTTTGTGCTTAATTACAAACAAACATAAACTCCAGATGCAGTGTTAAGGATGCTCATTTATACATTAAAAAATAATATACCACAAAATATATTACTTACTCTTAAGCTTACTGTTATTTATTTCCAGCCAACTTTTATCTAAATATATATATATATGCTTTGCCTAATTTTTTTCAAGTTTAATAATTATATTATCTACAAATTTCTACAAGTGATTTTTAGAATGGATGTGGATTATTGGGAACGAAGCCCTGTAATTCCTTACGTATATATATGTATATAGTCTCCCAGAGAAATCTATCTTTCTATAGTGTATTTTCTTTCTTCCTCTAACATGACTTCTCTGGTTGTACTAACAAAGAATAGCATGCATCAGTATCAGTGCAACTGTAGAACGACTCGCGACAGACGAAGCCAAGCCGGCTCCGTCAAGTCTATAGTCATTGATTGGGTTTCTTCCAGAAGAAATTCTGCAGGAAAGGCTGAGTTAAGCGAACATTGGCTTCAAGAGCCCCTTGATACGGAGCAGAAAACTGATTTGTTCCATGCAGTGACTGTGGGTACTGGTACATGGTAATGTCAAGCGGGAAAAGAGTGTCCTTGGGGTTGTTGTAATGTTGTCGATTGCAGCAAGCAGTGTCGTTATGGCATTCTCTCTCATTTCACGCTTGGAGACGCCATGATGACTTTCAGATTTAACATTTACATGCACTTTGTCGTTTAGCAAACCTCAAAGGATATGCTCCAAATTCTTTGTAGTCATCAAATTCAGAATTATTATATATCAGAATTATTGTTATCTTAAAAATAAATACACTTGAAAAGGGTTAATGTTTTTTATGTTTAGAATATTTTTGTGTCGCCCTTTCATTCTAAAAGAAGACTATATGTCAAAATATGGATATGTATGTATACTAAGTAATAACAAACTATGTTGAATGTATACATATATATAATTCTATTTAAATCGTTAAGTCTTCTTAGACCATTCTTAAGAAAAAAACGTTTTATACTAGATGAATTATTTATCAACAAGGCCTAGCTTGGCTGTTGGTGGACACAACATGGAAAGCTCATTGTGTAACTTTGCGCTTAACGACAAACAAACAAACAGCATGATCCGGTGTTTAGGTCGCTCGACTCGCAATCTGCGAGTCGTGAGTTCGAGTCCTGTCACCGAACGTGCTCGACCTTTCAGCCATGGAGGAGTTATAATATAATGGACAATCCCACTTGTCGTTGGTAAAAAAGTGGCCTAAGAGTTGGCGGTGGGTGTTGTGGACTAGCTGCCTTACCTCTCATCTATCTCTGCTAAATTAGGGACAGCTAGCGCAGATAGCCCTCGAGTTGTTTTATAGTTGTTATCAGTTATTGACTCTTCTGCTGAATAAGGCAACAAACGTCCTCTGCATAATGGCAAATAATAATATTTTAAGTTTTGATTTGTTAAGTATGAGAATAATTCAAGAAATTTATGCTTCCAAACTAACTCTGCATTATATTTATTTCTTTCAAGTCCATTTATGAGATGCACTTCAGGCGAGTTACAAGCAATAATACGCTTATGTATTGTTCGTCGTCATTCTACTGGCTGAAAATGAATACAAATATGTTTGTGATCTATATCCATCAATAATTAATAAACACATTATTTTATAAATCTTATGTTACACAGTGCTGTCTGAATGACTGACCCGAATACACTTTTCATTGTCACTGTCCTACGATTGTATATAGGTAAGCAATAAGGTTATTATAAAAGGCGTGGCCTAAGGGTTAGCGTGTAGGCCTGTCAGGTTCTCGCTGTGACGGCGTTGAACATGCTCCACACTTTCAGGTGTACGTAGGTGTGTTATAAAAATAACAGTCATTATTCGGTTTAACACGAAAATAGAACTACTGGTAAACTGAAAATAAACATTTAAAAAACCTAATTGAAGAATATTTAACAAAGAATATCACTAAGCACTAAAATAAATATTTAACCAAACAGTAAGTAGGCACAGTACTGGGATAAGTTTGTGTGGACCCTGGCTCAAGAGTTCTACACAAATCAAGTGGATAAGAAGAAAAACAAGCTAGAAAGTTTTTATGGCGGTGGGTGCTGCAGACTGGATAGATGTCTTCCCTATTGTCAGTAGTTCAATATTGGAGACAGCTTTACCTGAACCATAAGGTTCTCTCACCTGGTCGTATAGGTTCAAAATACCAATATCAAACATCTATTACGACATAATTGTCACTGTTCGTTGTAACAAGAAGGCCCGGCATGGCTAGGTGGTTAGGGTGCTCGAATCCCCGTCCCACCAAACATGTTCGCCCTTTCAGCCGTGAGGGCGTTATAATGTGACGGTCAATCCCACCATTCGTTGGTAAAGGAGTAGCCCAAGAGTTGGCAGTGGGTGGTGATGACTAGCTGCCTTCCCTCTAGTCTTTCACTGCTAAATTAGGAACGGCTGGCGCAGATAGCCCTCGTGTAGCTTTGCGCGAAATGCATAACATGTAACA
>NW_013666150.1:221160-224900 GCF_000517525.1 Limulus polyphemus
CCAAAAACAAACAAACAAACAAGCATAACATGTAACAAGCAATCACTTATCTAACTGAAACAAATAGATCCTCATAAATAAATTGTATTTTCAGGTATATTTTTAAAACGATAATAGCGATGTAACGATTCTATCGTGACGACACCAACAATAATAGCATTGTAACGATTCTATCGTGACGACACCAATAATAATAGCGTTGTAACGATTCTATCGTGACGACACCAATGATAATAGCGTTGTAACCATTGTATCGTGACGACACCAATGATAATAGCGTTGTAACCATTGTATCGTGACGACACCAATGATAATAGCGTTGTAACCATTTTATCGTGACGACACCAACGATAATAGCGTTGTAACGATTCTATCGTGACGACACCAGTGATAATAGCGTTGTAACCATTCTATCGTGACGACACCAATGATAATAGCGTTGTAACCATTTTATCGTGACGGCACCACCGATAATAGCGTTGTAACCATTCAATCGTGACGACACCAGTGATAATAGCGTTGTAACCATTCTGTCGTGACGACACCAATGATAATATTAGGCCTAGTATGTCAACTACCCCTTATTTAAGTATTTTCAGTGATCAAGTATTTTCTGGTTACTAGCTCTGAATCAGAATGTTTTGATGTAGGTATCAGCTTCAGTTGTTTTCTATAAACATCTGTATTTCCTGTTTTCGTTTTTATCTATTTTGTATTACGTTCTTTGTTTCTTTGTTTTGAATTTCACGCAAAGCTACACGAGGGCTATCTGCGCTAGCCGTCCCTAATGTTGCAGTGTAAGACTAGAGGGAAGGCAGCTAGTCATCACCACCCACCGCCAACTCTTGGGCTACTCTTTTACCAACGAATAGTGGGATTGACCGTCACATTATAACGCCCCCACGGCTGAAAGGGCGAGCATGTTTGTTGGGACGGGGATCCGAACCCGCGACCCTCCAATTGCGAGTCGAGTGCCCTAACCACCTGGCCATGCCGGGCCTGTATTACGTTCAAAATTGCTCTATCACACAGAGCGTTTGAAAGTTTAAATTGGAACATGCCGAATGAAAGTAAATTGTCAAAAAGACAATTGAAAATTATAAATATTGCTGATACACTCACGTTCATCTTTCATTGTTCGTCCATTCATCTGCCTCTCAATGATGCAAATCACTAATACCACTGGATTCCCATCACGTAATAAAATATTCTATACATTCCCATTTTTATAATGGAAGTCAATGACTTTCACTGCGACTTTGGTTTATGATGTTTTCCATGTACATATTATGTACTTTTATGACAAAGGTGACTAAAATATATTCAAACGTATACTCGTGCACGCACATGTACTCCACATTTTCACTATACTACTCATAAGGTTGGAAGCATTTCTTGTCTGCAGTAACGTTTTGTTCAGAAAATTTGGACAGAGACACTTCTGTTTGTTCCCTCACTTAGTTGATGAAGAAACATTAACAATTGTAGGAAATTCAAAATGTTTAAGGTAAACGCGAATCATTCAGTAAGTCGTCATACTATTTTGTTTGTGTCATTTTAATAAATTTGTATATGTATTGTAATATTAAATAAAAGAAACATCATTTTAATAGTTTTCTATGTGTATTGTCGTATTAAATAAAAGAAACATATAAATATTTTGTTGCCTTATACGTTATAAAAGCGTTAATTAATGTTAATTGATTTTATCCAGACAAACCATTATTTTTGGGTCACTTCCGAATGAATCGTTCAAAAGTCTGAGGGTTTATAACGATACAAATCGGGGTTTGGAATTAAAAACAAACAAAATTACCACACTTACGTTCCAACAAATGAAGGTTTGTTGAATACAACCATCTGCAGACATCTCGATCGTATACCTGTCTTTTAAGATTTTCTGTCCCTCCTTCTCTCCAAATCTGACAGTGAGTTTACCCTCAAGTTGTTGACTCAAATTGCAAAATAATAAGATGGCATTTTTATGTGAAAAAAATATTTTCTTATCACCATGAATCATATTCTATTGAACTTAAAACATGCTTGACTCAAACAACTTGTATAACCGTAAATTTCAAAATAATGTACTTTTGTGTACAATCAGTCTATATTTGCAGGCTCGAAAACACGTGCTTTAAAAGTTTAAAACCTCAGATGTTTTTTTTTAAACTCCTGTGGTGCATATATTCGTTCGTCAAATAAAGCTCCTTACAACAGACTCCATGATACATTTTAAATATTTACCAGTTTTTATAATTTTGATTGATTTTGTTTTATTTTCTATTTATTTATTTTTATTGTGAACAAAGTGTCAAACTGCTTTCCGACAGCAAGTAGTTATCCATAAATCTATAATATGTCAGTTCTTCTCCAATCACCTCACAGTGTTATGTTTCACTAATCCCATTTGCGAACCTCGAGTGAGCAGTTATACGTATAATGCTTGGTGTGCCATTTTCCCTCTTTTACTTCTGAAAGAGGATATAGTTCTATAATAAATTTCTAATAAACTCCACCTGAGCCTTCGTTAGCATGAAATGTTGTAAAGATCAGTTAGTTTCTTGTTCATTCCATCGTAAATACTAGTACGACGTTGTAGAGAAATCCATCTTTTACAGTGTGTTTTTCCTTCAGAAAATCTTTCACTCACTGCATGTACAATGACAAAAGTATTCACATAATTTCTTCAATACGGCATGATCGTGATATAAATAAATCTCATTTTAAGCATCGTTAGGATAAAGCAGAAAGAAAAGGATGCAATTTAGAAGAAGGTTTTTAAATTGAAAATATAAAAATATAACAATTTTGTGACATTTCGGTGTTCATTACAATTATTAAGTTCTAATGAGATATCAAACAAACATAATTTGATTTGTCAATCACGGAATCTTTTGTTATCTTATTCTGTTGAAAATAAATAGCTTGGAATATCTTTGATATTAAAGTCAAGATTCCATGAAGCAGAATAGCAAGCATTTATCTCCGTGATCTTCCGAGCTAATCCGTCTTCGTTTATTCGATGACCAGAGTTATCGGTTATCTGAGTTACAGTCACAAATGATGTGCTTTCTACTCCGCTATATAAAGAAACCAGAAACGAACTAAGATATAATATTTTCTTGTTCAGTTTGAGACACACTTTTAAAGAAACATCCTTATTTTTTATCTCGTGTATTATAGCGATAGGTGCCTTCCAAAGTGACAGTCTTCTGGTGTATGAGAAAGGTTTCATTAATTAACTGATAAGATTTCATACAAAAGTCATTACAGCAACAAAAGAGTTTTTACTCATATATATATATGTAAAGTAGATAAAACGTGCGGTGTGAACCTTAAAAACTTTAACTCTGTTTATTTTCGTTATTACTTTTATTATTATTTTTTTTGTATAGGGTCTGGCATGGCCTGGCGGTTAGGGCGCTCGACTCGCAATCGGCGGATCGCGGGTTTGAATCCCCGCCACCGAACATTCTAGCCCTTTCAACCGCACGAGCGTTATAATGTGACGGTCAATCCCACTATCAGTTAATAAAAGTGTAACCCAAGAGTTGGCGGTGGGTGGTGTTGACTAGTTGCCTTCTCTCTCTAGTCTACCACTACTAAATTAGGAACGGCTAGCGCAGATAGCTCTCGAGTAGCTTTGCGCGAAATTCAAAGCAAGCCAAACTAACTGTTCTGTGTATTTAGTTTTTTTAAAACAGCATATATACTTCTGTGTACACAGCGTGGTCACAAGT
>NW_013666150.1:225879-230294 GCF_000517525.1 Limulus polyphemus
AATTAGCATAAATCAGTTAAATGACGAAAAATTAGGCGTCTATTTACTTGTGACCACTCAGTGTACAATCCGTATATATATATTCGGATCTGAGTTCACATATCATATTTTGTTTCTTGGGCTCTTTCTATTTTATAGCAATTTCTCACACTCTTCAGAGATTTAACATATAAAACTTTGCCGTGAGCAAAGAAAGTTATACCCTTAACGGTTTCCCTCTCTATGAGAGTGAAAGTCGAATGTTATGATGGTAAATTTTTGCCTCAGTTGTGCTTTTGATAACGTCCACATATCTTTAAGAAAATATTTTTTATTAATACAACAGTTCTGTAATTTGCTCAGTTTTGAGAGGTGTGACTTCGAATCGAGATATACAATTTTCGATTACTTTATGATAGATTTTTAAAGCTTCGAAATATTTCACACAGACATTTGAAAATAAGTGCTATTGATTGCTGCTTTATTTTTATCTCTCACTACAGTTCTGTGAAATTTATAAAAGTGTTGTATGAATTGAAGCGTTTGCCTATGGAGCCTGCGATGTTATCCATGTCTTGGCCATAAAATCTCAAGACTATATCGTTTGATTGTAAAATATATCTAAGTATATATATAATAAATTTGCAATTCAAATTTTATTTCCTGTGGATATTGTATTTCATACAATTTGTTTTATACTTGTTTTCAATTTTTACACTAATTTCAAATTACTTGTTCTCTAACGATCCAGTTTCGTAGTTTGTACTATTCTTCAGTCTCTGCCTCTTTTCACCTTAAAAACAATTCAATTTAAACATAAAACACTGTCTTAAAAATAAAAAAACTTTAAAAATATAAAATCACAATTTAAAATGACAGCAAATTATATAATCTCTGTTTAAAATTATAAAAATATAAATACATCGCTTACATAATAAAATATAAGCCCTGTATGATTCTAGTACTAAAAAGTTGCAGTTACAATAAAGTAAAAAGTTAAAGATTATTTAAGTACAACGAAGAATTTACTCTACTACTTTTCACTTGACTCCCCATTGGCTCAGTCTGAAGGCTTATAGAGCTAAAAACTGGGTTTTGATACACGTGATGAACACAACACAGATAAGTCTATTGTGTAGTTTGTGTTTAAAACAAAAACAAAAAACTTTACACTTTGTACGATGTTGTACCTTAAAATATGTTATTAAAAACAGTCGGAAAATATTTTTCGATTAAGCGTCCTCTGAATGTATATATAGCTTCATGGTTACAGTGTGTTCGAAATGCTGTTGAATATGATACATAGCTAGTAATTTGCATTCAGTAGTGAAGTACGAAAGTTAGGATAATTATAGCCATTTTATAAATTGAGTAAGGTGTAGAACAAACAATTCTGTATTTCTTGACGTATGTACATATAACAGCATATTATACAGTGCAAAAAGTAAAGGATAATGAGAATTTATAATATTTTAGCTGTGGCTAAGCGAAACCATTCTTAAAAAATAAATTTTTACTTTCCTTGATTTGTTTTTCGAAGTGTATAATTTTTCCCAAACAGTGCATAGTGAAAGCTGTTTTAGAGTATAAGAACAAACTTAAAACATCCCTAATATTTGGTGTTTCTTAAGCATCTAATTCTAAAATAAAAAAATATAACATAAAATAAATATGTAAAAATAGTAACTCAAAGCATTTCAACATTTCTTTTTCTGTTTAGAGTTAAGTGCAAAACCGAACATGGCTGAATTATTCACCAATAAACAAAGGGATAGTCGCACTTAATAAGAATTATTTGCATAAGCTAATGCATGACGTATTGCCGCGGGTGAAGCCGTGATGCAACTTTATGTTTGATATTATATATTAGGTTCACTGTGAAATCTCAACCGTACCACGTGTAATGCCGCCACGGAGGTACTTATGTCTAGATATTATATCATAACTCTCCCAGAGAAAGGATATTCGTAAAGCAAGTTGTTAAACCTAACCCGAAACGCTAATTCCAAAGAAGCTGGGCATATCTCCTGGTACTGTTAACAAGGATTTAAATTTGGCAAAGGTTCACAAGATTCAGGTCCAACCTCATAGCCAATGGCTGTTTTCATGGAAATAAAAAGTCCAAATAATCTGGAATCGTAACAATTTTCTTTTACCACATTTGTACCAAGTCCTCCGATGCAGCTCTATTGGACTTTTGGGACTTTGTGCATAAACTTTATCTTGTACGTTAACTCTCAAATATAGTCTAAGATTGATCTCTTCGTCCTTCACAAAAGTTTGTTAACGTATTACATATTATATTGTTGGACAATACTGAAAAAACTGGACATTGTATTGAGAAATAGACCTGGAATATTGTCCTGATAAAGTAGTAATAATATCTTACTTTTAAAAGAAAAGAATGTATAGAGAAGCCAGGCTTTTAGACGTAATTCTGGCAAATTTTAGAAAATATATACCTATATAGATCAGAGCTAAAAGGAAATGTATATATCAGTGAAGTCAATTCTGTATAACAAATTGACGAAATTGACTTAATATTATACATTAATTACACAAATAAAACTAAACTCTTTAATGGTTATAAAGTTTATTTGTTGTCACGTATAAAGCTACATAGTGGGTTATCTTTGTTCTGCCTACCGCAGGTATTGAAGCCCAATTTTTAGCGTTATAAGCCCCAGACTTATCGTGGAGTCACTGGTAACCAATGACTATAACGCACTGAATTATGTTTTAGGTACTTTCACTGTTAACATCATATTCTACAGTAATCTTGATAATATCTCACAAGATTTAGTCTAGTCCTAAAACCATATGCTAGGCCAATAATATAAAACAGTTTTTATCAATTAAAAATTAAAACCAATTGCCCAAAATATTTTTAAATATTGGAAACAGTAATATGACTGAAATTGAATATAAAAATGCAATAGGTCATTGCTTACAAAACTCATTAAAACACGAGTTTTTAATTCTTAAGATCCACACAGGCGCTCACGCGTTAGTAGTGGTGCACAATAAAGTTAAAACAAAGAAGACTACAAATCATAAATAAAATCACACTAGCCACCTATCCAGAGAAATACACCAATGTTCTGTTACTGATGTCAGAGTAACTCCATCAAAATGTAGCTTCCCCAAACAACAGCGAGTAGCCAATGAAAATCGACTTCTTTACACAACTGTGCAATTTAGTTTGGTATCGAGTCACGCTTGCCAGTTATATTCCTCGTAAAAACCAGTGAATAAAGCAACCAGGCTTTCCGGTTGTGCTTTTTGAAGAAAACTCAGATGATTGATTATAAAGTCAAGTTTTTAGGTTGTGCTATGGTATAAAGCGTATCATAGGAAAGTTAGACCTGCAGTTGTACTTCTGGTAACACACACAAACAGGAAAAACCAGGATTTCAGGCTGTGACCTTGGTAAAAACCGCTTGATAAACAAATCAGGAATGCAAGTTGTACTTCTGGTAAATAAAGAAATACGAGAAGATGGGAGTAATTCGTAGATTTAATTTTTTTGCGACAACAAATAAAACTAAAGCAGCCAAACTCGGTTCTTGAAAAAAAAAAGTAGAAGAAGAAACTAGATTTAAAGATTATGTTTCAAAAACTAGAGCTTATACAAGTCACTGGGTTGTGGCTGTGGCAAATACCGGAACAGAAAAAAATGACATTTCCAAAATGTTATTTTGGTACAAGTTCAATCCGACTTCCCTTTGTGACTTTTTATTACCTAGTTATTTAATTTTATTTATTTTAAAAGACGCCTTATCCTATGATCAGAATATTTGGAGAGTTTGAATTACATTCTTCAAGTAAACAAGTAGTGTAAATAATTTTTGAATAAGATATACACGAAGATATTCAGGTACACTGACTTATCTTTCGAGTAGTAACCACAAATAAAAAGAAAACACATCACAAAGCTAAACTGACTTCTGACTTTAACTGAGTTGAAGCAAGATATAGACTGAACGTAATGTAAACAAAATGAAAATAGAACTTTATTCAGTAACTCAAAACAATTAAAGTAAACAAGTGTGCTAGACAGGGGCAAGTGCTAGATACTCTAAATATGTTCCAGAATAAGAATTTGTTATTTCACTTTAAGAGAGCATGACATTATATACAAAATTTCATAATGCCATTTCTCTTCGTGTACATGCACTACTCACGTCACTCTTGGTCATTTCAATGGAAAAATATGGGAGGATATATCGTTCAGACATCAACTGATTTACCAGTGGAAAATATTAGGTGGTCAGAAATTAATGTCGCGTTTTGGATACTTTCATTAACCACCCCCCAAAAACGTACATCAAGTATAATAGTTAAACGAACCGCCTAAACGTCACGTTAGTGTAGCCTATATAATGTGTAAAGTTTAGTATATTCTAATCCCTTATAGTGATGGCAAACGACAAGAC
>NW_013666150.1:231204-239667 GCF_000517525.1 Limulus polyphemus
CAGAAAGTGATGCTTTGCATTTGATGGGACATCAAAGGAGTAATTCATTTCGAACTCCTCAATCCACAGCGAACAGTCAGCAACTGGAACGTTTAAATCAAGCCTTTCATCAGAAACGCCCTTCACTCTTCAACCGGAAAGGTGTTCTTCTTCTCCACAACAATGCTCGTCAACATATGGCACGTTTGACGCAACACAAGATTATGAAGTGGGGTTGGGAAGTTCTCCCCCACTCACCATATTCTTTAGATATGGCACCATCAGACTACCATCTTTTTCGTTTGCCGCAACACCATCTTAATGGGGAAGCATATGTAAATGTGGAAGGTGTTAAAGTGGACATCGACATATTTTTTGCTTCAAAGCCAAGTGATTTCTTTAATTAGGGCATTAACAACCTGATTTTAAGATGGAAAAGCATCATCGATAACAAGGGACACTATTTCATTTAATAAATGTTTTGTTTTGATATATAAATTGTTCGTGTTTTTTCATATAAAAACAGCGACATTAATTTCTTGACGACCTAATATTACTGTCTTCCTTTACATAGTGTGTTTTACTTTACAACAGTCTATCCCACGAGAAAGTATATGTGAAACCAAAGAGGAAATCAAAAGTCAGCCACATTCCTTTACCAACATTATATTGTCAAAACTATATGTACATAAAATATTTTGAAGTTCTGAATTATCATGTTCACGTGATTAACTAACGAAAACAGAAACTACTAAGTATGCATTTGCACACTCTCAAAGCTATCACTATGTTTAACTTATATTCCAAAAAGAAAGAAAAAAGCGTTACAACTCCAGCAGGCTTTAACCTGCCTAAAATATGACCAAGCCTGGCCCTGTGATTAACGTGCCGGACTATGGATATAAGATTCTATGGTCCATATCTGCTACTATCAAAATCAAAATTGTGGTCTGTACTTTGGATTTGTGGATGCATTATAACGATGATGGTCAAATCTCACTATATAGTTTGACAAGAGTAATCCAAGAGTTGGTGATGTGTGGTGTTGACTAGCTGCCTTTCCATTAGTCTGTCACTTCAAAGTTAGGGACAGTTAGTGCACATAGTTCTTGTGTAGCTTTGTGTAAATATTCAACAAACAAATAAGTTCTAATATATAGCTAATATGGCCGTGTTTTCGTTCTTTCTACTTGTTACTGTACTTTCATTATATGCTTCTGTGTATTAAATTCATGATTTTGTTGTAGTAATCACTCTAGAATTATATATATATATATATGGAGAGAAATAAACTCACGCGAGAATATGTCATGTTTGTTTTTTAAGAAAGAAATAATTTCTTTCTTACTGTGTAACTAGCGAGCTTTAAGTTATAGCATACAGCCAAAAGCATATGGCTTATTGTCCTGGTTGTTTGGGTTTTTCCATATGTTTTTTCTCCTGTCATGAATCATGACTTGCACAAAGTATAATGTTAGCTTGTGACATGCGAAAAAGGAGCTTTTGTTATGGTTTCTTATTTGTTGAACTTCGCGAAAGACTACTAGAGGGTTTTCTGCGCTAGCAATCCCTAATTTAGAAGTAATAGACAAGAGGGAAAGCTGTTACTCAACACCACCCACCACCAAGTATTGAGCTACTCTAACCGAATAGTGATATTTATCGTCACGTTATAACGTTCCACAGCTGAAATGGCAAGTATGTCCGGTGACAAGATTCGGGCCTGAGATCTGCAAATTGCAAGTCGAGTGTCCTAACCACCAGTCCGTTGTGGTTTTTAATAATATATAACTGTTAATAAACTATTTTTATTGACAAGTGTAAAATTTACAGTTAGCATGCTTATTTTCTTCGATTTAAAAAAAAATCTCTCTCATGAAAAGGTGTAAGTGACATCATAAGTACAATAGGTAACTAGGGCAAAAGGAACTTAGCCATTTCTTTGGCCAACTTTTATGTTAAAATTACATATTATTATTATTTGTACAAAATTTAAAAAAAATCATGTGAACTTTAGAGTTCACTTTATTAAATAAAGGGGGTAGAAAACACCTAGTATGCTTGCATACTACACATGTATCTTGTGTAATGTCGGAGATTTTTCTCCCAGCTCCAGAACGTGGGTTGAATATAAAATTGATTTCTAGTTTAGCATGTACTTTTTTCTAAGAAAGGATGAATTTTTTTAATGGTATGAACTGCTATGGGAATTTTATTTTCATACAGTTATTGTTATTTTTATATTTTCTCTGCAACTTGATTCAAACTAATGGATATAAATTATTTTAACAAACATTTTTGTTATTTTATATAAAAATAAATAAATAAATAACTAAACTTTAAACATTAGAATTCGGATGATTTGCAGTATATTGAAATTATTGTGGAGTCATTATTAATTGCTTTTTATGTAAAACAATCCACTGACGAACTGAAAATTAGGATGATACGAAAAATCACGATTTTACATTATTGTTCTATTATGTTGATTTAATTCACAATATAAATATGGTATATAAAATAATTGTAAACAGTGTCAGCAATGAAAATATGTAAACATTTGTTTTATTTATTGTCTAATCATTTAGTTCTGTTTTCGGCTTTTTTTTATTTGTTGTTTTTAGAGCAAAGTTACACAATAGGCTATATGTACTCTGTCCACCGTGCGAAATCGAACACTGAATTTTAGCATTGTAAGTCTATAAGCTTACTGTTGACCCACCAGAGGTCTGGTTAGCACATCTTTAAATGAAATATAGATAACTATATATAAATACATGCTCACATTCTACAGTTTTTATATTTAAAGTAAATATTTACATATTCATTGTAGACTTTCAAGGTTTTCATCACTCACTCCTATTTCTCTGTATGGGCGTGAGTTGGCCCTATGGCGGGCCGGGTTTGAAATATAACAAGTAGGAGTTATTATTTTCACTACTTTTTTATATAACAGGGTTCCTAGTAGTTTGAAAAGTAAGTTTAAAGAATCAGCTTTTCGAGTTCCAAGTTATTCTTTAACGCCAAAGTAGCAAAATTGAACGTGGCGTTTAGTTTTGTCACATACAAGCTGAAATTTAAAGCCAGTTAGTAACTTTGTTCTAGTCGTTAAGTCTCTCTGTGGCACAGCGGTAAGTTTCCGGACTAACAATGCTATAATACGGGGTTCGATTACCCGCGGTGGACATAGCAGACAGCCCAGTGTGGCTTTGCTCTGAAAATACATCTAATTATTAAAACTTGGATAAGCGTTGTCGGGAAAAATATTAAAACAATATCGGAAAGCCTAATTCTGTTAAGTCTCATACTTGAAAAAATTAACAATGAAGTTTTTAAAGGTTCGTTTGCTTGTTGAATTTCATACAAAGCTACTGTTCTAGAGTCTCTAATTTCGAAGTGAAAGACAGCTAGTCAGCACCGCCTACTCTTGGGCTACTCTTATCAGACCAATTACTAGAATTTGACCGTCGCTCTTATAACGCACCCACGGCGCCAAAATGTGGAGAGCGATTTTACAGTCCGGCACACTGACCCATTTTTGGAAGACATTTATAATGGAAAAATGAAAATGTTCTATTTTACATAAAGTGCAAAAACGCAAAATCTTCCACATCATCGTTTTTAGTTGTACATCAAATTTTTATTTTATTTTTGAGATTATTAGACAAAACAAGACAAAGTATAGGGAATTTTAAGTAAGATCAAAATCACCACTGACAAACAGATATCAAATGTGTTTAAAGCTGGATTTTTCTGTCCTATAAATTTTTAAATGTTAGTTCCTTCAATAAAATACTTTTGTTTTCATTAACTACAGGCTAAACGAAAGGTCCCATCATCTTAACACTGTCATAAACTTAAACGACACATATATATAGTATTTTTATAATTTAACCCTAAGGATTTTAAAATATCACAGAAAAATAAAAACGTGCACATAATAGAAAAAACAGACATCACACGAATGTTGAGTGCTTTTTCAACATGAATCTAAAGGAAGAAGGTATTTATCGGAACCACGTAATGGTGAACTTGAAGATACCTTCAAACAGATAAAAAAAATTCTGCAGAAGGTGGAATAATTTGTGCCAAACAATACTATTATTCCAAACATCTTACGACTAATAATCGACACTCCAGGCAGGGCTAATGAGAGGGGGAGGGCAAGGGGGCAGCTGCCCCGGGGTCTGTTGAGGGTCCCGGCAGTGGGATATTCCAAAGCACACTAGAAATGTATACTAATTAATGAGTTAAAATGGCTACTGCTTTTTCGTGGATTCATGAGGATATTTCTCACCTAAATTTCTTTTATGATAAATCAGCAAAAGTTAATAAATTGAATGAAAGGGGGGGGGCGATGATATTACTGGGCTGGATCTCGACGCCTCTGCCTCCAGGAGAAAATGAAACTGATAGAAGTTAACCAAGTTATGTGACTCTTCTACATTCCAGTCATGCCAAACATGTCATTTGCTCAAAATTTACTCATTTGACTTAAATCAGAAAATTAGATATTTGTTATACATAGTTCTCCCACCAGGTGGCTCAGCAGTAAGTCTTATAACGCTCAAAATCAAGTTTCGATACCTTTGGTGGAAAGGGCACAGATAGCCCCTTGTGTAGCTTTGTGTTTAACAACAAAGAAAGAAGCATGGTATTATCATCATTGCTAAAGACACACCTGAGCAAAAATGAATTTGTACTCTACTCATGCCAAGTGATAGATGCAAAGACGTAAGAACGTACCAATGAACCTGAACATTTAAATAAAATACGTGCAGCAACAAAAAACATTAAGTGGAATACACTTTGATAGTCCTAACAAACTAACTGACGGTGAATACTTTAATTTAACTGGATTGATAAAGTCTCAGTCTAATAACCCGTCTTTCATGGTTCCATCTTTGAAAAATACCCGTTGAAGATTTGTGCAAACCTGTTTAGAGGTTTACTTTGTTAAACTCCGTATTGAGTTGCCCTAAATAATAATGTCCACAATTCTGCATTTGGAAAAATGCCTTTGCTGTAAAGAGAGTAATACACTCTGTTCGTTCTGTTTTGATGAGTTTATTTGTTTGTCTTAGAATTTACGTGCAAACTACACAAGGACTGTATGCACATAGTCGTCCCTAATTTTGGACTGATTGATTACAGGGAAAGCAGGAAATCAACAACAGATACTTCTAACTCTTATAATACTATTGTCTGATTGAATAGTAGGATTTGACTGCACATATTTATGGCGCACCCAACATTCTTAAGAATTCGAAGCGCGTTTTTGCGATGAAGGGACATGAACCGTGAACGTTCACATTCTCTATTCGGACACGTTAACCATTTAGCCACAACTGCTTTGCTTTTGTAGCGATTTTTATCTTTAGTACATGAGATTTAGATAGATCAACTACCAAGAACCAATATACAATCATACTCGTCTTTTTGCACGGGGCTGGGCATGGCCAAGTGGTTAGGGCGCTTGATTCGTAATCTGAGGATCGCGGGTTCGAATCCTACTGTTCGTTGGTAAACTAGTAGCCCAAAAGTTGGCTGTGGGTGGTGATAACTAGCTGCATTCCCTTTAGTCTTTCACTGCTAAATTAAGGACGGCTAGCGCAGATAGCAGTAGCTTTGCGCGAAATTCAAAATAAACCAAAACCAAACTTCTTGCACGGGATCTATTAGATGGCACGTAGGTCTACACTGAAACCTGGTGATCATGATTCTGATGTTAAAATGCGATTTTCCACACATTTTGATGGTTTTCAAGATCTATGGAATGAGGTGATACAATACATGTAAATAAAGATACTCGAAGAATGAGAAAGATTCCCCATCTTATAGACACTTGCCCTTTCTTAAATAAAATATACGTATTTATTATACTATATGAACAAATATGTTTATCTCAAACTCTATTGGCCCAAGGTGAACAAAACCCGAGTACTAAATATACTTGAAAAATTAGGTAGTTTCATAACCTTCTTCTTTGAAATAGTAGAAAGGAGTGCATATGAATAAAATTGACACCACTCCGAAATATCTTTGTCTATTACTCTATGGTTTAGGTTAGCAGAAACTTAGGGTATTCTGAAAAAAAAACAAAAAACAGCGAAGTTCCAACATCTTGGTATAAAAATGCTTTTTGGCCTTTATTTACTTAATTTGAAAGATGTATTCAATCTTGCGTCCTTTTACATATCCAAAGACAATCTTGAAGTATTTAATTATTGACCAAGATAAAGGTCAAGGCGCGTTTCCTGGATAAAATTCATGCTCAAATAAAAGCAAGCTACAAACTTTGCCTAACCCAAAACATCAATTGGCTATCTTTAAACCAAATATGGTAATTTTAGACACAAACGTATAGGAATGTAAATTGTATAGTTTACCATAAATTGTGACCAAAACCATAATAAATGTAAACAAATATTATACTTTCTCGAATCTCAATCACATGCAATGCACTTAAACCAAAGAAGAATTAAAAAAACTATAACTAAACTATCAAGTTGTTAATATTAAAACTAGTTATCGATCAAGAATTTTAACCAACCAAATAATTACTTAATAGGATATGTGTTTAAAATTAGAATAATTAAAGTTTAACCTTAGTTCCTTACTATGTCTAACAGTCATGAGCAAGTTCAACAATTTCATGTAGGTCTAACATTAAAACAAATTGTTTTATTAGATTGTTGACTGCTGTTAGTATTAAATCGTACTATAGAAGAAAGTATATGTTGCACTCCATACATTTTATAAGACGAATAGCAACACAGATGGTTAGATAGTCCAAATCCCAAATATTCCTGTTATCCACATATGATTCTCAGAGGTTATATTTTTAATTATCTTTATCCTTAAAAACTGAGTTATTAGCACTATAATAAAACTTTATAATTTGTAAAAGACACTTATATGAACTATTTTTGGGGCCCTAATCTTCTATATTAGTTGGATCTTAAATCGTAATGGACGCATATACACATATGTTCATACGTGTGTGTGTGTTTCACGCATCACAGTAGAGTAATTATTACTTCATACATAGAAGAATGATTAAACAAAAGTAACGATGATCTGATATACGTTAAAGTGTGATTTAAGATTTGCATTAGGAATAAGTCTTACTGTTCTTATACAAGGTACGTGACGATAATGGCCCTAGGGCGTCGCCACCTCTGGATAACTTGTATCACTGATGCTAAGTTTGCACCCGACTTGGCAGCAATAAGTAATGAAAAGGAAAATATCATAACTTATGTGTGTTTTTTTTTCTTTCAAAGATAACATGCTAGAGGAAATATAACTTGCGTGTGTGTTTCCCAGAAGTTGTTGGAACAGACTAGATTTATATTTCGTAAAGTAAAAAATAATGGTAAATATTTCTATTTCAACATTCCACGAATTCATTGTGTCTTTTGGATTTATATACTTGCCAGTCGTGCATCAGGAGTGGAGCTGTGTATGTGTTTCTTTATCTTGAATATTTCAAAACTGCATCTTTTTACAAAATTCCAAATGTGGGAAATCTTCTGACATCTACGTGAAGTGGTTAGACGGTATTATGTGAAACATTGACACATACAGACAACTAAACGTTTTACACCAGCTATCATTACCAAACGTGTGACTAAAATATTTGGATACAAATTCAACAACGAGAGATAGCATATTGAGTATTCATCTTTGTTTTTGTTTTATGTGCATTTTTGTGCCTTATCTTTGCATATCTAGGCTACTCAGTTTGCACTATATGAAACAGAGTATAGTGTGTTATATTGTTTGATGTGCATTTTTGTGCCTTATCTTTGCATATCTAGGCTACTCGGTTTGCACTATATGAAACAGAGTATAGTGTGTTATATTGTTTGATGTGCATTTTTGTGCCTTATCTTTGCATATCTAGGCTACTCAGTTTGCACTATATGAAACAGAGTATGGTGTGTTATATTGAACTTCGTCCCATGACATACCTATGAAAAGGATCTCGATTTACCTGTTTAAAAATTATACCTTTAACCATCTCCGCATCAATTTAGTAATTATTAAAGGCAGTAGAAGTATTTTTTTTCATTTCTTATAGTATCGAACCCACGAGAAGTGGTTATAAGGTGTATGGAAGGCCTTTAGCTTATTCAGGAACAGATACCATACACCATGGAAATCATTCCAAGCATGAACCTATAGTATCATTTCAACCCCTAGTTTGTTTCAGATGATCGAGAATGGATGTCATACAACATTAGAATGATTCCAGGTATGAACTAATACCGAACACGACAACGTATTTATTTTCTAAATATAAAGAGGGGGAATCTTAACTAGTAGATTCTGGAATAGTCTAAATGATGAAACCTGTAGTCATGGGCATTGGCAGAAATTTTTTCCAATTGTGAATTGAATAAAAAATGTATTTACATATGCTTTTTGGTTATTGTTGTTTGGAGTTAATCACAAAGCTACACAATGGGCTATCTGTGC
>NW_013666150.1:239995-242905 GCF_000517525.1 Limulus polyphemus
TGTTTCTAGCGTTGTAAGTCCGCAGACATACCGCTGTGCCACTGGGGGCTTATATATGATGAAAGAATAAAGAAAGAATTATGTTTCTCATTTTCCAGGGGAGGCAAGTGCCCCTCTTTCCCCCCACTCCATGCAACGCCCATGCCTCAGAGGATGAGGTACATTCATTCTATGTAACTTCATAACACTGCCCACGTTACCAATAAACTTTGTCAGGAATCTAACAATAAATTAAACGCGAGCAGCAAACTTATTTATATTTACTTTCTAGCATAGCTAACAGAACCTACATAGCTTATTGGAGATAAAGTACAAAAATGGTCTAGTAGTTCTGACCCCAAATGGCAGTCTGATCTATGCACAACATACAGACGCTAAACTCACTCCACGAAGCTGAAACGTGAAAAATTCCGAAAAAGATCTTATAACTAAAAAATCCACTTTGTTAGCCTTCTTTTACTCGAGAAAAAGATATATCTGACTTATTTTGATCATGGATATTTGTTATATAGGTTATGCTTAGAACAAAATAAAATTAATGATCTCCGATGTTATTTTACGAAACCCAGTGTTACTCCATTTTATGAACCTTGTTTTTATTAGCAGTTGCAAACATACCACTATATACATAAACCCTTCTATTCTCTCTCTCTGACTTTGATTTTGACACTAGTAACAAACATACCTACTTTCTCTATTTTGTGTGCGCGTGTAAAATAATTTGATCCATCTATATAAAAGAAAATACACACAAGTCCTGTGAAAACCCATCAAAAGGTCTAAGTTTAAAAACGTTTATATGTTTTTAAAGTAATATTGCTATACAATAATTCTATAAATATACGTTATTTCACAAATCATATTTTGTTTTAAAGAAGCCTTCGATCATGACGTCCTTGAATAGGAACTACAAAACGGAATTCCAATACAGACTTCTCAATTTTTATAATGAATGAGTAAAATATTAGCTACATAGTGAAGCTAATAACCAATTTCCCATATTTATAGAGAATATTAAGCCTACCCTTTTTTTTTTCGTGCAGTAGTGCTTTTATGTCACCGGAAAACACGTTTATCATGAAAAATACAATATCGGGCATATTTTTAGATATATATGACTAACAGTAAAACACATATTCTCTGTTTATTACTTTTCTTCCGTGTATTTTCTGTTTATTTTCACATGTTCGTGTTTCAATATACTCCATATGCGTTCATAGAAAAGTTAACTGAACTAAATAATTGACGTAATACGCCAGGGCAGGCTCCCTCAGGTTGCATTTATAGCAATAAATTAAAGATTGCGGCGTGACCAGTTTAAGTTCAGACGTTCCTATTGACGTCAACAAATCCAAGTATGGTAATCCTAAAATAAAGGGAAATGCTTTTCTGTGGTTTTATTAGTTGGTTATATAGGATCGTGGTAGAAGTAAAGTATTAGATTACCAATAGGAAAATTTTTCTTCTTCTTTTTCTCAAACTATAAATGACAAAGAACTCGGTTAATATATCTTCGTTACACTGATACCTTCACTGCACTGGTCAGACAACTGGGACGTTTGACTTCCGTCTACATACAAGGTTGGGAAAATTGAATCGATAGTGCGCTCATCGGTAATCTTATATGTTTTCGACAGGTGACAGATAAAAGACCAAAATTCATTTGAAAAACACTTATCCACGTGCTCATTAACACCGATGGATATCAAATTCTGTTTAATGAATTTATTTATTGGATTTCGCGCAAAACTACGTTTCATAAGTAAAGACAAATATACCCTTTTTTTCTCGAATTTACATTTATTTACGTAAACAGTTTTTTGTTGTTTTAATTTGTCTTTGGTTATATAGGAAAGCGATCTAACAGCGTATACTGCATGCTCTTATACACAAGCGAGTAGGTTTATCAATCATTGGCAATGTATCACAACTTTTTTATTAATTAGTAAAAGTAGTCATTAAAAGAACAAAAAGTGGCATTTAGGAATTCAAAATTAAAGCTTTTGAGAATTTACGAGTTTAATGAATGAAATAGGTCAATCATGTCTGAAGTAATATTGTTAGCCTTACAATACATGTTCTTGCTATTGTTTGCCTTACAGTGCATTTTCGTCCTAATGTATGCCTTACAGTGCTTGTTCGTGCTATTGTATGCTTACAGTACATGTTCGTGCTATTGTCTGCGGATTTACAACGCTAGAAACCGGGTTTCGGTACCCGTGGTGGGCAAAGCATAGATAGCCTATTGTGTAGGTTTGTGCTTAACTTCAAACAAACACAAAAAATCGCGCTATTGTATTACTTCAAGTGCATGTTCGTTCATGGCATCGTTTATATTTTTTGTGGCAATAAAAAATATCCTAATTTATATACTGATTTAAGTTTAATAACTGCTTTTCTAAAGTTCGTGTGTTCATGTTTGGAAACTTATGTGTTACATTTTTATATCGTTGTTATCTTCTAATTCCATTCAGGCCCAGATGGGATGGGACGGGAGGAGGGGGTAAAATGTGTAATTATCCCCGGCCCTGAACTAAGAGAGAAATAAAAAATTATAATAATCACAAATTGGATATATCATCGAAAAAACATGTTTACAACTGTGTCACTATAACAACAGCAATTTTATCGTTTCATATACACCTGTTACGAAATTAGCCCAGTATCCCCCCAAATCCTTAATCAGGCTCTGGTTCCATCTAGAAAGTTTATCAAAAGATGACAATAGGATCAGGGCATTGTAGAATTTTTCTCAAACTATCTGTTTTATCTCTTGGTTAAGCTTCCTGTGAAACATTCTTTACTTCATTTTAACGATACTTATTGTACAAGGTTCGGATACAGTTCAAATCATTAAATTAAATGTGGCACTTTGTCGAGAAATGAATGCATGCATGCAGTCATGATATT